>NC_086373.1:300000-525440 GCF_036588685.1 Mytilus trossulus | reverse complement strand
TAGCTAAAATACCTGATTGTCTCTGTATGTTTCATATGTTGTTATAAGCTAAAATACCTGATTGTCTCTGTATGTTTCATATGTTGTTATAACAAGACAGCTAAAATACCTGATTGTCTCTGTATGTTTCATACGTTGTTATAACAAGACAGCTAAAATACCTGATTGTCTCTGTATGTTTCATATGTTGTTATAACAAGACAGCTAAAATACCTGATTGTCTCTGTATGTTTCATATGTTGTTATAAGCTATAATACCTGATTGTCTCTGTATGTTTCATATGTTGTTATAAGCTAAAATACCTGATTGTCTCTGTATGTTTCATATGTTGTTATAAGCTATAATACCTGATTGTCTCTGTATGTTTCATATGTTGTTATAAGCTATAATACCTGATTGTCTCTGTATGTTTCATATGTTGTTATAAGCTATAATACCTGATTGTCTCTGTATGTTTCATATGTTGTTATAACAAGACAGCTAAAATACCTGATTGTCTCTGTATGTTTCATATGTTGTTATAACAAGACAGCTATAATACCTGATTGTCTCTGTATGTTTCATATGTTGTTATAACAAGACAGCTATAATACCTGATTGTCTCTGTATGTTTAATATGTTGTTATAACAAGACAGCTATAATACCTGATTGTCTCTGTATGTTTCATATGTTGTTATAACAAGACAGCTAAAATACCTGATTGTCTCTGTATGTTTCATATGTTGTTATAAGCTAAAATACCTGATTGTCTCTGTATGTTTCATATGTTGTTATAACAAGACAGCTAAAATACCTGATTGTCTCTGTATGTTTCATATGTTGTTATAACAAGACAGCTATAATACCTGATTGTCTCTGTATGTTTCATATGTTGTTAAAACAAGACAGCTAAAATACCTGATTGTCTCTGTATGTTTCATATGTTGTTATAACAAGATAGCTAAAATACCTGATTGTCTCTGTATGTTTAATATGTTGTTATAAGCTAAAATACCTGATTGTCTCTGTATGTTTAATATGTTGTTATAAGCTAAAATACCTGATTGTCTCTGTATGTTTAATATGTTGTTATAGCTAAAATACCTGATTGTCTCTGTATGTTTCATATGTTGTTATAAGCTAAAATACCTGATTGTCTCTGTATGTTTCATATGTTGTTATAAGCTAAAATACCTGATTGTCTCTGTATGTTTCATATGTTGTTATAAGCTAAAATACCTGATTGTCTCTGTATGTTTCATATGTTGTTATAACAAGACAGCTAAAATACCTGATTGTCTCTGTATGTTTCATATGTTGTTATAACAAGATAGCTAAAATACCTGATTGTCTCTGTATGTTTCATATGTTGTTATAACAAGACAGCTATAATACCTGATTGTCTCTGTATGTTTCATATGTTGTTATAACAAGACAGCTAAAATACCTGATTGTCTCTGTATGTTTCATATGTTGTTATAACAAGACAGCTATAATACCTGATTGTCTCTGTATGTTTCATACGTTGTTATAACAAGACAGCTAAAATACCTGATTGTCTCTGTATGTTTCATATGTTGTTATAACAAGACAGCTATAATACCTGATTGTCTCTGTATGTTTAATATGTTGTTATAACAAGACAGCTAAAATACCTGATTGTCTCTGTATGTTTCATATGTTGTTATAACAAGACAGCTAAAATACCTGATTGTCTCTGTATGTTTCATATGTTGTTATAAGCTAAAATACCTGATTGTCTCTGTATGTTTAATATGTTGTTATAAGCTAAAATACCTGATTGTCTCTGTATGTTTCATATGTTGTTATAACAAGATAGCTAAAATACCTGATTGTCTCTGTATGTTTAATATGTTGTTATAAGCTAAAATACCTGATTGTCTCTGTATGTTTAATATGTTGTTATAAGCTAAAATACCTGATTGTCTCTGTATGTTTAATATGTTGTTATAAGCTAAAATACCTGATTGTCTCTGTATGTTTCATATGTTGTTATAAGCTAAAATACCTGATTGTCTCTGTATGTTTCATATGTTGTTATAACAAGACAGCTATAATACCTGATTGTCTCTGTATGTTTAATATGTTGTTATAACAAGACAGCTATAATACCTGATTGTCTCTGTATATTTCATATGTTGTTACAACAAGACAGCTAACATACCTGATTGTCTCTGTATGTTTCATATGTTGTTATAAGCTAAAATACCTGATTGTCTCTGTATGTTTAATATGTTGTTATAACAAGACAGCTATAATACCTGATTGTCTCTGTATGTTTCATATGTTGTTAAAACAAGACAGCTAAAATACCTGATTGTCTCTGTATGTTTCATATGTTGTTATAACAAGATAGCTAAAATACCTGATTGTCTCTGTATGTTTAATATGTTGTTATAAGCTAAAATACCTGATTGTCTCTGTATGTTTAATATGTTGTTATAAGCTAAAATACCTGATTGTCTCTGTATGTTTAATATGTTGTTATAGCTAAAATACCTGATTGTCTCTGTATGTTTCATATGTTGTTATAAGCTAAAATACCTGATTGTCTCTGTATGTTTCATATGTTGTTATAAGCTAAAATACCTGATTGTCTCTGTATGTTTCATATGTTGTTATAACAAGATAGCTAAAATACCTGATTGTCTCTGTATGTTTCATATGTTGTTATAACAAGACAGCTATAATACCTGATTGTCTCTGTATGTTTCATATGTTGTTATAACAAGACAGATAAAATACCTGATTGTCTCTGTATGTTTCATATGTTGTTAGAACAAGACAGCTAAAATACCTGATTGTCTCTGTATGTTTCATATGTTGTTATAACAAGACAGCTAAAATACCTGATTGTCTCTGTATGTTTCATATGTTGTTATAACAAGATAGCTAAAATACCTGATTGTCTCTGTATGTTTCATATGTTGTTATAACAAGACAGCTATAATACCTGATTGTCTCTGTATGTTTCATATGTTGTTATAACAAGACAGCTAAAATACCTGATTGTCTCTGTATGTTTCATATGTTGTTATAACAAGACAGCTATAATACCTGATTGTCTCTGTATGTTTCATACGTTGTTATAACAAGACAGCTAAAATACCTGATTGTCTCTGTATGTTTCATATGTTGTTATAACAAGACAGCTTAAATACCTGATTGTCTCTGTATGTTTCATATGTTGTTATAGCTAAAATACCTGATTGTCTCTGTATGTTTAATATGTTGTTATAGCTAAAATACCTGATTGTCTCTGTATGTTTCATATGTTGTTATAAGCTAAAATACCTGATTGTCTCTGTATGTTTAATATGTTGTTATAGCTAAAATACCTGATTGTCTCTGTATGTTTCATATGTTGTTATAAGCTAAAATACCTGATTGTCTCTGTATGTTTCATATGTTGTTAAAACAAGACAGCTAAAATACCTGATTGTCTCTGTATGTTTCATATGTTGTTATAACAAGACAGCTAAAATACCTGATTGTCTCTGTATGTTTCATATGTTGTTATAACAAGACAGCTAAAATACCTGATTGTCTCTGTATGTTTCATATGTTGTTATAACAAGACAGCTATAATACCTGATTGTCTCTGTATGTTTCATATGTTGTTATAACAAGACAGCTAAAATACCTGATTGTCTCTGTATGTTTCATATGTTGTTATAACAAGACAGCTAAAATACCTGATTGTCTCTGTATGTTTCATACGTTGTTATAACAAGACAGCTTAAATACCTGATTGTCTCTGTATATTTCATACGTTGTTATAACAAGACAGCTAAAATACCTGATTGTCTCTGTATGTTTCATATGTTGTTATAACAAGACAGCTAAAATACCTGATTGTCTCTGTATGTTTCATACGTTGTTATAACAAGACAGCTATAATACCTGATTGTCTCTGTATGTTTCATATGTTGTTATAACAAGACAGCTATAATACCTGATTGTCTCTGTATGTTTCATATGTTGTTATAGCTAAAATACCTGATTGTCTCTGTATGTTTCATATGTTGTTATAACAAGACAGCTAAAATACCTGATTGTCTCTGTATGTTTCATACGTTGTTATAACAAGACAGCTTAAATACCTGATTGTCTCTGTATGTTTCATATGTTGTTATAGCTAAAATACCTGATTGTCTCTGTATGTTTCATATGTTGTTATAACAAGACAGCTATAATACCTGATTGTCTCTGTATGTTTCATATGTTGTTATAACAAGACAGCTAAAATACCTGATTGTCTCTGTATGTTTCATACGTTGTTATAACAAGACAGCTTAAATACCTGATTGTCTCTGTATGTTTCATATGTTGTTATAACAAGACAGCTAAAATACCTGATTGTCTCTGTATATTTCATATGTTGTTATAACAAGACAGCTAAAATACCTGATTGTCTCTGTATGTTTCATATGTTGTTATAACAAGACAGCTATAATACCTGATTGTCTCTGTATGTTTCATATGTTGTTATAACAAGACAGCTAAAATACCTGATTGTCTCTGTATGTTTCATATGTTGTTATAACAAGACAGCTATAATACCTGATTGTCTCTGTATGTTTCATATGTTGTTATAACAAGACAGCTAAAATACCTGATTGTCTCTGTATGTTTCATACGTTGTTATAACAAGACAGCTAAAATACCTGATTGTCTCTGTATATTTCATATGTTGTTATAACAAGACAGCTTAAATACCTGATTGTCTCTGTATGTTTCATATGTTGTTATAACAAGACAGCTAAAATACCTGATTGTCTCTGTATGTTTCATACGTTGTTATAACAAGACAGCTAAAATACCTGATTGTCTCTGTATATTTCATATGTTGTTATAACAAGACAGCTTAAATACCTGATTGTCTCTGTATGTTTCATATGTTGTTATAACAAGACAGCTAAAATACCTGATTGTCTCTGTATGTTTCATACGTTGTTATAACAAGACAGCTTAAATACCTGATTGTCTCTGTATGTTTCATATGTTGTTATAACAAGACAGCTAAAATACCTGATTGTCTCTGTATATTTCATATGTTGTTATAACAAGACAGCTAAAATATCTGATTGTCTCTGTATGTTTCATATGTTGTTATAACAAGACAGCTATAATACCTGATTGTCTCTGTATGTTTCATATGTTGTTATAACAAGACAGCTATAATACCTGATTGTCTCTGTATGTTTCATATGTTGTTATAACAAGACAGCTATAATACCTGATTGTCTGTGTATATTTCATATGTTGTTATAACAAGACAGCTAAAATACCTGATTGTCTCTGTATGTTTCATATGTTGTTATAACAAGACAGCTAAAATACCTGATTGTCTCTGTATGTTTCATATGTTGTTATAGCTAAAATACCTGATTGTCTCTGTATGTTTCATATGTTGTTATAACAAGACAGCTATAATACCTGATTGTCTCTGTATGTTTCATATGTTGTTATAACAAGACAGCTATAATACCTGATTGTCTCTGTATGTTTCATATGTTGTTATAACAAGACAGCTAAAATACCTGATTGTCTCTGTATATTTCATACGTTGTTATAACAAGACAGCTAAAATACCCGATTGTCTCTGTATGTTTCATATGTTGTTATAACAAGACAGCTAAAATACCTGATTGTCTCTGTATATTTCATACGTTGTTATAACAAGACAGCTAAAATACCTGATTGTCTCTGTATGTTTCATATGTTGTTATAACAAGACAGCTAAAATACCTGATTGTCTCTGTATGTTTCATATGTTGTTATAACAAGACAGTTAACATACCTGATTGTCTCTGTATGTTTCATATGTTGTTATAACAAGACAGCTAAAATACCTGATTGTCTCTGTATGTTTCATACGTTGTTATAACAAGACAGCTTAAATACCTGATTGTCTCTGTATGTTTCATATGTTGTTAAAACAAGACAGCTAAAATACCTGATTGTCTCTGTATGTTTCATATGTTGTTATAACAAGACAGCTAAAATACCTGATTGTCTCTGTATGTTTCATACGTTGTTATAACAAGACAGCTTAAATACCTGATTGTCTCTGTATGTTTCATATGTTGTTAAAACAAGACAGCTATAATACCTGATTGTCTCTGTATGTTTCATATGTTGTTATAACAAGACAGCTAAAATACCTGATTGTCTCTGTATGTTTCATACGTTGTTATAACAAGACAGCTTAAATACCTGATTGTCTCTGTATGTTTCATATGTTGTTAAAACAAGACAGCTAAAATACCTGATTGTCTCTGTATGTTTCATATGTTGTTATAACAAGACAGCTAAAATACCTGATTGTCTCTGTATGTTTCATATGTTGTTATAACAAGACAGCTAAAATACCTGATTGTCTCTGTATGTTTCATATGTTGTTATAACAAGACAGCTAAAATACCTGATTGTCTCTGTATGTTTCATACGTTGTTATAACAAGACAGCTTAAATACCTGATTGTCTCTGTATGTTTCATATGTTGTTAAAACAAGACAGCTATAATACCTGATTGTCTCTGTATGTTTCATATGTTGTTATAACAAGACAGCTAAAATACCTGATTGTCTCTGTATGTTTCATACGTTGTTATAACAAGACAGCTTAAATACCTGATTGTCTCTGTATGTTTCATATGTTGTTAAAACAAGACAGCTAAAATACCTGATTGTCTCTGTATGTTTCATATGTTGTTATAACAAGACAGCTAAAATACCTGATTGTCTCTGTATGTTTCATATGTTGTTATAACAAGACAGCTAAAATACCTGATTGTCTCTGTATGTTTCATATGTTGTTATAACAAGACAGCTATAATACCTGATTGTCTCTGTATGTTTCATATGTTGTTATAACAAGACAGCTATAATACCTGATTGTCTCTGTATGTTTCATATGTTGTTATAACAAGACAGCTAAAATACCTGATTGTCTCTGTATGTTTCATATGTTGTTATAACAAGACAGCTATAATACCTGATTGTCTCTGTATGTTTCATATGTTGTTATAACAAGACAGCTATAATACCTGATTGTCTCTGTATGTTTCATATGTTGTTAAAACAAGACAGCTAAAATACCTGATTGTCTCTGTATGTTTCATATGTTGTTATAACAAGACAGCTATAATACCTGATTGTCTCTGTATGTTTCATATGTTGTTATAACAAGACAGCTAAAATACCTGATTGTCTCTGTATATTTCATACGTTGTTATAACAAGACAGCTAAAATACCTGATTGTCTCTGTATGTTTCATATGTTGTTATAACAAGACAGCTAAAATACCTGATTGTCTCTGTATGTTTCATATGTTGTTATAACAAGACAGCTATAATACCTGATTGTCTCTGTATGTTTCATATGTTGTTATAACAAGACAGCTAAAATACCTGATTGTCTCTGTATGTTTCATACGTTGTTATAACAAGACAGCTAAAATACCTGATTGTCTCTGTATGTTTCATATGTTGTTATAACAAGACAGCTAAAATACCTGATTGTCTCTGTATGTTTCATATGTTGTTATAACAAGACAGCTAAAATACCTGATTGTCTCTGTATGTTTCATATGTTGTTATAAGCTAAAATACCTGATTGTCTCTGTATGTTTCATATGTTGTTATAAGCTAAAATACCTGATTGTCTCTGTATGTTTAATATGTTGTTATAACAAGACAGCTAAAATACCTGATTGTCTCTGTATGTTTAATATGTTGTTATAGCTAAAATACCTGATTGTCTCTGTATGTTTCATATGTTGTTATAAGCTAAAATACCTGATTGTCTCTGTATGTTTCATATGTTGTTATAACAAGACAGCTAAAATACCTGATTGTCTCTGTATGTTTCATACGTTGTTATAACAAGACAGCTAAAATACCTGATTGTCTCTGTATGTTTCATATGTTGTTATAACAAGACAGCTAAAATACCTGATTGTCTCTGTATGTTTCATATGTTGTTATAAGCTATAATACCTGATTGTCTCTGTATGTTTCATATGTTGTTATAAGCTAAAATACCTGATTGTCTCTGTATGTTTCATATGTTGTTATAAGCTATAATACCTGATTGTCTCTGTATGTTTCATATGTTGTTATAAGCTATAATACCTGATTGTCTCTGTATGTTTCATATGTTGTTATAAGCTATAATACCTGATTGTCTCTGTATGTTTCATATGTTGTTATAACAAGACAGCTAAAATACCTGATTGTCTCTGTATGTTTCATATGTTGTTATAACAAGACAGCTATAATACCTGATTGTCTCTGTATGTTTCATATGTTGTTATAACAAGACAGCTATAATACCTGATTGTCTCTGTATGTTTAATATGTTGT
Organism: Mytilus trossulus; assembly: GCF_036588685.1. Taxonomy (NCBI): domain Eukaryota; kingdom Metazoa; phylum Mollusca; class Bivalvia; order Mytilida; family Mytilidae; genus Mytilus; species Mytilus trossulus. The sequence continues at coordinate 517,069 of NC_086373.1, read as the reverse complement.
TATAACAAGACAGCTATAATACCTGATTGTCTCTGTATGTTTCATATGTTGTTATAACAAGACAGCTAAAATACCTGATTGTCTCTGTATGTTTCATATGTTGTTATAAGCTAAAATACCTGATTGTCTCTGTATGTTTCATATGTTGTTATAACAAGACAGCTAAAATACCTGATTGTCTCTGTATGTTTCATATGTTGTTATAACAAGACAGCTATAATACCTGATTGTCTCTGTATGTTTCATATGTTGTTAAAACAAGACAGCTAAAATACCTGATTGTCTCTGTATGTTTCATATGTTGTTATAACAAGATAGCTAAAATACCTGATTGTCTCTGTATGTTTAATATGTTGTTATAAGCTAAAATACCTGATTGTCTCTGTATGTTTAATATGTTGTTATAAGCTAAAATACCTGATTGTCTCTGTATGTTTAATATGTTGTTATAGCTAAAATACCTGATTGTCTCTGTATGTTTCATATGTTGTTATAAGCTAAAATACCTGATTGTCTCTGTATGTTTCATATGTTGTTATAAGCTAAAATACCTGATTGTCTCTGTATGTTTCATATGTTGTTATAACAAGACAGCTAAAATACCTGATTGTCTCTGTATGTTTCATATGTTGTTATAACAAGATAGCTAAAATACCTGATTGTCTCTGTATGTTTCATATGTTGTTATAACAAGACAGCTATAATACCTGATTGTCTCTGTATGTTTCATATGTTGTTATAACAAGACAGCTAAAATACCTGATTGTCTCTGTATGTTTCATATGTTGTTATAACAAGACAGCTATAATACCTGATTGTCTCTGTATGTTTCATACGTTGTTATAACAAGACAGCTAAAATACCTGATTGTCTCTGTATGTTTCATATGTTGTTATAACAAGACAGCTTAAATACCTGATTGTCTCTGTATGTTTCATATGTTGTTATAGCTAAAATACCTGATTGTCTCTGTATGTTTAATATGTTGTTATAGCTAAAATACCTGATTGTCTCTGTATGTTTCATATGTTGTTATAAGCTAAAATACCTGATTGTCTCTGTATGTTTAATATGTTGTTATAGCTAAAATACCTGATTGTCTCTGTATGTTTCATATGTTGTTATAAGCTAAAATACCTGATTGTCTCTGTATGTTTCATATGTTGTTAAAACAAGACAGCTAAAATACCTGATTGTCTCTGTATGTTTCATATGTTGTTATAACAAGACAGCTAAAATACCTGATTGTCTCTGTATGTTTCATATGTTGTTATAACAAGACAGCTAAAATACCTGATTGTCTCTGTATGTTTCATATGTTGTTATAACAAGACAGCTATAATACCTGATTGTCTCTGTATGTTTCATATGTTGTTATAACAAGACAGCTAAAATACCTGATTGTCTCTGTATGTTTCATATGTTGTTATAACAAGACAGCTAAAATACCTGATTGTCTCTGTATGTTTCATACGTTGTTATAACAAGACAGCTTAAATACCTGATTGTCTCTGTATATTTCATACGTTGTTATAACAAGACAGCTAAAATACCTGATTGTCTCTGTATGTTTCATATGTTGTTATAACAAGACAGCTAAAATACCTGATTGTCTCTGCATGTTTCATACGTTGTTATAACAAGACAGCTATAATACCTGATTGTCTCTGTATGTTTCATATGTTGTTATAACAAGACAGCTAAAATACCTGATTGTCTCTGTATGTTTCATACGTTGCTATAACAAGACAGCTTAAATACCTGATTGTCTCTGTATGTTTCATATGTTGTTATAACAAGACAGCTAAAATACCTGATTGTCTCTGTATGTTTCATACGTTGTTATAACAAGACAGCTTAAATACCTGATTGTCTCTGTATGTTTCATATGTTGTTATAACAAGACAGCTAAAATACCTGATTGTCTCTGTATGTTTCATATGTTGTTATAACAAGACAGCTATAATACCTGATTGTCTCTGTATGTTTCATATGTTGTTATAGCTAAAATACCTGATTGTATCTGTATGTTTCATATGTTGTTATAACAAGACAGCTAAAATACCTGATTGTCTCTGTATGTTTCATACGTTGTTATAACAAGACAGCTTAAATACCTGATTGTCTCTGTATGTTTCATATGTTGTTATAGCTAAAATACCTGATTGTCTCTGTATGTTTCATATGTTGTTATAACAAGACAGCTATAATACCTGATTGTCTCTGTATGTTTCATATGTTGTTATAACAAGACAGCTAAAATACCTGATTGTCTCTGTATGTTTCATACGTTGTTATAACAAGACAGCTTAAATACCTGATTGTCTCTGTATGTTTCATATGTTGTTATAACAAGACAGCTAAAATACCTGATTGTCTCTGTATATTTCATATGTTGTTATAACAAGACAGCTAAAATACCTGATTGTCTCTGTATGTTTCATATGTTGTTATAACAAGACAGCTATAATACCTGATTGTCTCTGTATGTTTCATATGTTGTTATAACAAGACAGCTAAAATACCTGATTGTCTCTGTATGTTTCATATGTTGTTATAACAAGACAGCTATAATACCTGATTGTCTCTGTATGTTTCATATGTTGTTATAACAAGACAGCTAAAATACCTGATTGTCTCTGTATGTTTCATACGTTGTTATAACAAGACAGCTAAAATACCTGATTGTCTCTGTATATTTCATATGTTGTTATAACAAGACAGCTTAAATACCTGATTGTCTCTGTATGTTTCATATGTTGTTATAACAAGACAGCTAAAATACCTGATTGTCTCTGTATGTTTCATACGTTGTTATAACAAGACAGCTAAAATACCTGATTGTCTCTGTATATTTCATATGTTGTTATAACAAGACAGCTTAAATACCTGATTGTCTCTGTATGTTTCATATGTTGTTATAACAAGACAGCTAAAATACCTGATTGTCTCTGTATGTTTCATATGTTGTTATAACAAGACAGCTATAATACCTGATTGTCTCTGTATGTTTCATATGTTGTTATAACAAGACAGCTATAATACCTGATTGTCTCTGTATGTTTCATATGTTGTTAACACAAGACAGCTATAATACCTGATTGTCTCTGTATGTTTCATATGTTGTTAACACAAGACAGCTAAAATACCTGATTGTCTCTGTATGTTTCATATGTTGTTATAACAAGACAGCTAAAATACCTGATTGTCTCTGTATGTTTCATACGTTGTTATAACAAGACAGCTTAAATACCTGATTGTCTCTGTATGTTTCATATGTTGTTATAACAAGACAGCTAAAATACCTGATTGTCTCTGTATATTTCATATGTTGTTATAACAAGACAGCTAAAATACCTGATTGTCTCTGTATGTTTCATATGTTGTTATAACAAGACAGCTATAATACCTGATTGTCTCTGTATGTTTCATATGTTGTTATAACAAGACAGCTATAATACCTGATTGTCTCTGTATGTTTCATATGTTGTTATAACAAGACAGCTATAATACCTGATTGTCTCTGTATATTTCATATGTTGTTATAACAAGACAGCTAAAATACCTGATTGTCTCTGTATGTTTCATATGTTGTTATAACAAGACAGCTAAAATACCTGATTGTCTCTGTATGTTTCATATGTTGTTATAGCTAAAATACCTGATTGTCTCTGTATGTTTCATATGTTGTTATAACAAGACAGCTATAATACCTGATTGTCTCTGTATGTTTCATATGTTGTTATAACAAGACAGCTATAATACCTGATTGTCTCTGTATGTTTCATATGTTGTTATAACAAGACAGCTAAAATACCTGATTGTCTCTGTATATTTCATACGTTGTTATAACAAGACAGCTAAAATACCCGATTGTCTCTGTATGTTTCATATGTAGTTATAAGCTAAAATACCTGATTGTCTCTGTATATTTCATACGTTGTTATAACAAGACAGCTAAAATACCTGATTGTCTCTGTATGTTTCATATGTTGTTATAACAAGACAGCTAAAATACCTGATTGTCTCTGTATGTTTCATATGTTGTTATAACAAGACAGTTAACATACCTGATTGTCTCTGTATGTTTCATATGTTGTTATAACAAGACAGCTAAAATACCTGATTGTCTCTGTATGTTTCATACGTTGTTATAACAAGACAGCTTAAATACCTGATTGTCTCTGTATGTTTCATATGTTGTTAAAACAAGACAGCTAAAATACCTGATTGTCTCTGTATGTTTCATATGTTGTTATAACAAGACAGCTAAAATACCTGATTGTCTCTGTATGTTTCATACGTTGTTATAACAAGACAGCTTAAATACCTGATTGTCTCTGTATGTTTCATATGTTGTTAAAACAAGACAGCTATAATACCTGATTGTCTCTGTATGTTTCATATGTTGTTATAACAAGACAGCTAAAATACCTGATTGTCTCTGTATGTTTCATACGTTGTTATAACAAGACAGCTTAAATACCTGATTGTCTCTGTATGTTTCATATGTTGTTAAAACAAGACAGCTAAAATACCTGATTGTCTCTGTATGTTTCATATGTTGTTATAACAAGACAGCTAAAATACCTGATTGTCTCTGTATGTTTCATATGTTGTTATAACAAGACAGCTAAAATACCTGATTGTCTCTGTATGTTTCATATGTTGTTATAACAAGACAGCTAAAATACCTGATTGTCTCTGTATGTTTCATACGTTGTTATAACAAGACAGCTTAAATACCTGATTGTCTCTGTATGTTTCATATGTTGTTAAAACAAGACAGCTATAATACCTGATTGTCTCTGTATGTTTCATATGTTGTTATAACAAGACAGCTAAAATACCTGATTGTCTCTGTATGTTTCATACGTTGTTATAACAAGACAGCTTAAATACCTGATTGTCTCTGTATGTTTCATATGTTGTTAAAACAAGACAGCTAAAATACCTGATTGTCTCTGTATGTTTCATATGTTGTTATAACAAGACAGCTAAAATACCTGATTGTCTCTGTATGTTTCATATGTTGTTATAACAAGACAGCTAAAATACCTGATTGTCTCTGTATGTTTCATATGTTGTTATAACAAGACAGCTATAATACCTGATTGTCTCTGTATGTTTCATATGTTGTTATAACAAGACAGCTATAATACCTGATTGTCTCTGTATGTTTCATATGTTGTTATAACAAGACAGCTAAAATACCTGATTGTCTCTGTATGTTTCATATGTTGTTATAACAAGACAGCTATAATACCTGATTGTCTCTGTATATTTCATATGTTGTTATAACAAGACAGCTTAAATACCTGATTGTCTCTGTATGTTTCATATGTTGTTAAAACAAGACAGCTAAAATACCTGATTGTCTCTGTATGTTTCATATGTTGTTATAACAAGATAGCTAAAATACCTGATTGTCTCTGTATGTTTCATATGTTGTTATAACAAGACAGCTAAAATACCTGATTGTCTCTGTATGTTTCATATGTTGTTATAACAAGACAGCTAAAATACCTGATTGTCTCTGTATGTTTCATATGTTGTTATAACAAGACAGCTAAAATACCTGATTGTCTCTGTATGTTTCATATGTAGTTATAAGCTAAAATACCTGATTGTCTCTGTATGTTTCATATGTTGTTATAACAAGACAGCTAAAATACCTGATTGTCTCTGTATGTTTCATATGTTGTTATAACAAGACAGCTAAAATACCTGATTGTCTCTGTATGTTTCATATGTTGTTAAAACAAGACAGCTAAAATACCTGATTGTCTCTGTATGTTTCATATGTTGTTATAAGCTAAAATACCTGATTGTCTCTGTATGTTTCATATGTTGTTATAACAAGACAGCTAAAATACCTGATTGTCTCTGTATGTTTCATATGTTGTTATAAGCTAAAATACCTGATTGTCTCTGTATGTTTCATATGTTGTTATAACAAGACAGCTAAAATACCTGATTGTCTCTGTATGTTTCATATGTTGTTATAACAAGACAGCTAAAATACCTGATTGTCTCTGTATGTTTCATATGTTGTTATAAGCTAAAATACCTGATTGTCTCTGTATGTTTCATATGTTGTTATAACAAGACAGCTAAAATACCTGATTGTCTCTGTATGTTTCATATGTTGTTATAAGCTAAAATACCTGATTGTCTCTGTATGTTTCATATGTTGTTATAACAAGACAGCTAAAATACCTGATTGTCTCTGTATGTTTCATATGTTGTTATAAGCTAAAATACCTGATTGTCTCTGTATGTTTCATATGTTGTTATAACAAGACAGCTAAAATACCTGATTGTCTCTGTATGTTTCATATGTTGTTATAAGCTAAAATACCTGATTGTCTCTGTATGTTTCATATGTTGTTATAAGCTAAAATACCTGATTGTCTCTGTATGTTTCATATGTTGTTATAAGCTAAAATACCTGATTGTCTCTGTATGTTTCATATGTTGTTATAACAAGACAGCTATAATACCTGATTGTCTCTGTATGTTTCATATGTTGTTAACACAGGACAGCTAAAATACCTGATTGTCTCTGTATGTTTCATATGTTGTTATAAGCTAAAATACCTGATTGTCTCTGTATGTTTCATATGTTGTTATAACAAGACAGCTAAAATACCTGATTGTCTCTGTATGTTTCATATGTTGTTATCAGCCTAAAATACCTGATTGTCTCTGTATGTTTCATATGTTGTTATAACAAGACAGCTAAAATACCTGATTGTCTCTGTATGTTTCATATGTTGTTATAAGCTAAAATACCTGATTGTCTCTGTATGTTTCATATGTTGTTATAACAAGAAAGCTAACATACCTGATTGTCTCTGTATGTTTCATATGTTGTTATAACAAGACAGCTAAAATACCTGATTGTCTCTGTATGTTTCATATGTTGTTATAAGCTAAATACCTGATTGTCTCTGTATGTTTCATATGTTGTTATAACAAGACAGCTAAAATACCTGATTGTCTCTGTATGTTTCATATGTTGTTATAACAAGACAGCTAAAATACCTGATTGTCTCTGTATGTTTCATATGTTGTTATAAGCTAAAATACCTGATTGTCTCTGTATGTTTCATATGTTGTTATAACAAGACAGCTAAAATACCTGATTGTCTCTGTATGTTTCATATGTTGTTATAACAAGACAGCTAAAATACCTGATTGTCTCTGTATGTTTCATATGTTGTTATAACAAGACAGCTAAAATACCTGATTGTCTCTGTATGTTTCATATGTTGTTATAACAAGACAGCTAAAATACCTGATTGTCTCTGTATGTTTCATATGTTGTTATAACAAGACAGCTAAAATACCTGATTGTCTCTGTATGTTTCATATGTTATAAGCTAAAATACCTGATTGTCTCTGTATGTTTCATATGTTGTTATAAGCTAAAATACCTGATTGTCTCTGTATGTTTCATATGTTGTTATAACAAGACAGCTAAAATACCTGATTGTCTCTGTATGTTTCATATGTTGTTATAAGCTAAAATACCTGATTGTCTCTGTATGTTTCATATGTTGTTATAAGCTAAAATACCTGATTGTCTCTGTATGTTTCATATGTTGTTATAAGCTAAAATACCTGATTGTCTCTGTATGTTTCATATGTTGTTATAACAAGACAGCTATAATACCTGATTGTCTCTGTATGTTTCATATGTTGTTAACACAGGACAGCTAAAATACCTGATTGTCTCTGTATGTTTCATATGTTGTTATAAGCTAAAATACCTGATTGTCTCTGTATGTTTCATATGTTGTTATAACAAGACAGCTAAATACCTGATTGTCTCTGTATGTTTCATATGTTGTTATCAGCTAAATACCTGATTGTCTCTGTATGTTTCATATGTTGTTATAACAAGACAGCTAAAATACCTGATTGTCTCTGTATGTTTCATATGTTGTTATAAGCTAAAATACCTGATTGTCTCTGTATGTTTCATATGTTGTTATAACAAGAAAGCTAACATACCTGATTGTCTCTGTATGTTTCATATGTTGTTATAACAAGACAGCTAAAATACCTGATTGTCTCTGTATGTTTCATATGTTGTTATAAGCTAAAATACCTGATTGTCTCTGTATGTTTCATATGTTGTTATAACAAGACAGCTAAAATACCTGATTGTCTCTGTATGTTTCATATGTTGTTATAACAAGACAGCTAAAATACCTGATTGTCTCTGTATGTTTCATATGTTGTTATAAGCTAAAATACCTGATTGTCTCTGTATGTTTCATATGTTGTTATAACAAGACAGCTAAAATACCTGATTGTCTCTGTATGTTTCATATGTTGTTATAACAAGACAGCTAAAATACCTGATTGTCTCTGTATGTTTCATATGTTGTTATAACAAGACAGCTAAAATACCTGATTGTCTCTGTATGTTTCATATGTTGTTATAACAAGACAGCTAAAATACCTGATTGTCTCTGTATGTTTCATATGTTGTTATAACAAGACAGCTAAAATACCTGATTGTCTCTGTATGTTTCATATGTTGTTATAAGCTAAAATACCTGATTGTCTCTGTATGTTTCATATGTTGTTATAAGCTAAAATACCTGATTGTCTCTGTATGTTTCATATGTTGTTATAACAAGACAGCTAAAATACCTGATTGTCTCTGTATGTTTCATATGTTGTTATAAGCTAAAATACCTGATTGTCTCTGTATGTTTCATATGTTGTTATAACAAGACAGCTAAAATACCTGATTGTCTCTGTATGTTTCATATGTTGTTATAAGCTAAAATACCTGATTGTCTCTGTATGTTTCATATGTTGTTATAAGCTAAAATACCTGATTGTCTCTGTATGTTTCATATGTTGTTATAAGCTAAAATACCTGATTGTCTCTGTATGTTTCATATGTTGTTATAACAAGACAGCTAAAATACCTGATTGTCTCTGTATGTTTCATATGTTGTTATAAGCTAAAATACCTGATTGTCTCTGTATGTTTCATATGTTGTTATAAGCTAAAATACCTGATTGTCTCTGTATGTTTCATATGTTGTTATAAGCTAAAATACCTGATTGTCTCTGTATGTTTCATATGTTGTTATAAGCTAAAATACCTGATTGTCTCTGTATGTTTCATATGTTGTTATAACAAGACAGCTATAATACCTGATTGTCTCTGTATGTTTCATATGTTGTTAACACAGGACAGCTAAAATACCTGATTGTCTCTGTATGTTTCATATGTTGTTATAACAAGACAGCTAAAATACCTGATTGTCTCTGTATGTTTCATATGTTGTTATAAGCTAAAATACCTGATTGTCTCTGTATGTTTCATATGTTGTTATAAGCTAAAATACCTGATTGTCTCTGTATGTTTCATATGTTGTTATAAGCTAAAATACCTGATTGTCTCTGTATGTTTCATATGTTGTTATAACAAGACAGCTAAAATACCTGATTGTCTCTGTATGTTTCATATGTTGTTATAAGCTAAAATACCTGATTGTCTCTGTATGTTTCATATGTTGTTATAACAAGACAGCTAAAATACCTGATTGTCTCTGTATGTTTCATATGTTGTTATAAGCTAAAATACCTGATTGTCTCTGTATGTTTCATATGTTGTTATAACAAGACAGCTAAAATACCTGATTGTCTCTGTATGTTTCATATGTTGTTATAACAAGACAGCTAAAATACCTGATTGTCTCTGTATGTTTCATATGTTGTTATAAGCTAAAATACCTGATTGTCTCTGTATGTTTCATATGTTGTTATAAGCTAAAATACCTGATTGTCTCTGTATGTTTCATATGTTGTTATAACAAGACAGCTAAAATACCTGATTGTCTCTGTATGTTTCATATGTTGTTATAAGCTAAAATACCTGATTGTCTCTGTATGTTTCATATGTTGTTATAACAAGACAGCTAAAATACCTGATTGTCTCTGTATGTTTCATATGTTGTTATAAGCTAAAATACCTGATTGTCTCTGTATGTTTCATATGTTGTTATAACAAGACAGCTAAAATACCTGATTGTCTCTGTATGTTTCATATGTTGTTATAACAAGACAGCTAAAATACCTGATTGTCTCTGTATGTTTCATATGTTGTTATAACAAGACAGCTAAAATACCTGATTGTCTCTGTATGTTTCATATGTTGTTATAACAAGACAGCTATAATACCTGATTGTCTCTGTATGTTTCATATGTAGTTATAAGCTAAAATACCTGATTGTCTCTGTATGTTTCATATGTTGTTATAACAAGACAGCTAAAATACCTGATTGTCTCTGTATGTTTCATATGTTGTTATAAGCTAAAATACCTGATTGTCTCTGTATGTTTCATATGTTGTTATAACAAGACAGCTAAAATACCTGATTGTCTCTGTATGTTTCATATGTTGTTATAACAAGACAGCTAAAATACCTGATTGTCTCTGTATGTTTCATATGTTATTATAACAAGACAGCTATAATACCTGATTGTCTCTGTATGTTTCATATGTAGTTATAAGCTAAAATACCTGATTGTCTCTGTATGTTTCATATGTTGTTATAACAAGACAGCTAAAATACCTGATTGTCTCTGTATGTTTCATATGTTGTTATAACAAGACAGCTAAAATACCTGATTGTCTCTGTATGTTTCATATGTTGTTATAACAAGACAGCTATAATACCTGATTGTCTCTGTATGTTTCATATGTTGTTATAACAAGACAGCTAAAATACCTGATTGTCTCTGTATGTTTCATATGTTGTTATAAGCTAAAATACCTGATTGTCTCTGTAAGTTTCATATGTTGTTATAACAAGACAGCTATAATACCTGATTGTCTCTGTACGTTTCATATGTTGTTATAACAAGACAGCTAAAATACCTGATTGTCTCTGTATGTTTCATATGTTGTTATAACAAGACAGCTAAAATACCTGATTGTCTCTGTATGTTTCATATGTTGTTATAACAAGACAGCTATAATACCTGATTGTCTCTGTATGTTTCATATGTTGTTATAACAAGACAGCTAAAATACCTGATTGTCTCTGTATGTTTCATATGTTGTTATAACAAGACAGCTATAATACCTGATTGTCTCTGTATGTTTCATATGTTGTTATAACAAGACAGCTATAATACCTGATTGTCTCTGTATATTTCATATGTTGTTATAACAAGACAGCTAAAATACCTGATTGTCTCTGTACGTTTCATATGTTGTTATAACAAGACAGCTATAATACCTGATTGTCTCTGTATGTTTCATATGTTGTTATAACAAGACAGCTATAATACCTGATTGTCTCTGTACGTTTCATATGTTGTTATAACAAGACAGCTATAATACCTGATTGTCTCTGTACGTTTCATATGTTGTTATAACAAGACAGCTAAAATACCTGATTGTCTCTGTATATTTCATATGTTGTTATAACAAGACAGCTATAATACCTGATTGTCTCTGTATGTTTCATATGTTGTTATAACAAGACAGCTATAATACCTGATTGTCTCTGTACGTTTCATATGTTGTTATAACAAGACAGCTAAAATACCTGATTGTCTCTGTATGTTTCATATGTTGTTATAACAAGACAGCTATAATACCTGATTGTCTCTGTATGTTTCATATGTTGTTATAACAAGACAGCTATAATACCTGATTGTCTCTGTATGTTTCATATGTTGTTATAACAAGACAGCTATAATACCTGATTGTCTCTGTATGTTTCATATGTTGTTATAACAAGACAGCTATAATACCTGATTGTCTCTGTATGTTTCATATGTTGTTATAACAAGACAGCTAAAATACCTGATTGTCTCTGTATGTTTCATATGTTGTTATAACAAGACAGCTATAATACCTGATTGTCTCTGTATGTTTCATATGTTGTTATAACAAGACAGCTATAATACCTGATTGTCTCTGTATGTTTCATATGTTGTTATAACAAGACAGCTATAATACCTGATTGTCTCTGTATGTTTCATATGTTGTTATAACAAGACAGCTATAATACCTGATTGTCTCTGTATGTTTCATATGTTGTTATAACAAGACAGCTAAAATACCTGATTGTCTCTGTATGTTTCATATGTTGTTATAACAAGACAGCTAAAATACCTGATTGTCTCTGTATGTTTCATATGTTGTTATAACAAGACAGCTAAAATACCTGATTGTCTCTGTACGTTTCATATGTTGTTATAACAAGACAGCTATAATACCTGATTGTCTCTGTATGTTTCATATGTTGTTATAACAAGACAGCTAAAATACCTGATTGTCTCTGTATGTTTCATATGTTGTTATAACAAGACAGCTAAAATACCTGATTGTCTCTGTATGTTTCATATGTTGTTATAACAAGACAGCTATAATACCTGATTGTCTCTGTATGTTTCATATGTTGTTATAACAAGACAGCTATAATACCTGATTGTCTCTGTACGTTTCATATGTTGTTATAACAAGACAGCTATAATACCTGATTGTCTCTGTATGTTTCATATGTTGTTATAACAAGACAGCTATAATACCTGATTGTCTCTGTATGTTTCATATGTTGTTATAACAAGACAGCTATAATACCTGATTGTCTCTGTATGTTTCATATGTTGTTATAACAAGACAGCTAAAATACCTGATTGTCTCTGTATGTTTCATATGTTGTTATAACAAGACAGCTTAAATACCTGATTGTCTCTGTATGTTTCATATGTTGTTATAACAAGACAGCTAAAATACCTGATTGTCTCTGTATGTTTCATATGTTGTTATAACAAGACAGCTATAATACCTGATTGTCTCTGTATGTTTCATATGTTGTTATAACAAGACAGCTCTGTATATTTCATATGTTGTTATAACAAGACAGCTATAATACCTGATTGTCTCTGTATGTTTCATATGTTGTTATAACAAGACAGCTCTGTATGTTTCATATGTTGTTATAACAAGACAGCTATAATACCTGATTGTCTCTGTATGTTTCATATGTTGTTATAACAATTTCATGCTTTCCTTTCTTGGTATCTGCAAAGCACTGCTCTTTGTCTGTCCCATGGAACTTCCTATAGAAAGAAATACATAAATAAATTTAAATTACATTTATACTGTGATACTGAAACAAAATATAATCTTTATACCAGATTTGTGTGGCCATTTTGGTTTCATTCACATTTCTATTTTTTGGGTTGTTTTTTTGGTTAAAGAGGCAGGTGTAATTATCAGTATTCTTCTGTTAAGGCAAATCCTGACTTCACAGCAACTTATCTTTTGAAAAAAAAACCACTGAAACTAAACATTATATGACTGGTCTACAAATATCAACACTGACAGACAAGAACATTTCTGAATTAGACTAGGAATATCATTTTCCAAATAATGCCCACATAAGTTAATAAGTGCATGTTCTTTTCACATAAATTCTTCCAACAGATATATAAATGCCTCAACAATAGAAACATTTATACATTATTCTTATAAGTCAAGTTAATCCATCTAACATAACCGTCAATTATCCCCATGTGTCAAGTTTATGGATTTTACCAAACAGTAAAATATCCCTATGTGTCAAGTAAATGGATCTAACCTGTAAGTAAAGTATCCCCATGTGTCAAGTGCATCCATCTTACCTGGCAGTAAAGTATCCCAATGTTCCAAGTTCATCCATCTTACCTGACAGTTAAGTATCCCCATGTTCCAAGTTCATCCATCTTACCTGACAGTTAAGTATCCCCATGTTCCAAGTTCATCGATCTTACCTGACAGTTAAGTATCCCCATGTTCCAAGTTCATCCATCTTACCTGACAGTTAAGTATCCCCAAGTGTCAAATGCATCCATCTTACCTGACAGTTAAGTATCCCCATGTTCCAAGTTCATCCATCTTACCTGACAGTTAAGTATCCCCAAGTGTCAAATGCATCCATCTTACCTGACAGTTAAGTATCCCCATGTTCCAAGTTCATCCATCTTACCTGACAGTTAAGTATCCCCAAGTATCAAATGCATCCATCTTACCTGACAGTTAAGTATCCCCATGTTCCAAGTTCATCCATCTTACCTGACAGTTAAGTATCCCCATGTTCCAAGTTCATCCATCTTACCTGACAGTTAAGTATCCCCATGTTCCAAGTTCATCCATCTTACCTGACAGTTAAGTATCCCCATGTTCCAAGTTCATCCATCTTACCTGGCAGTAAAGTATCCCCATGTTCCAAGTTCATCCATCTTACCTGACAGTTAAGAATCCCCATGTTCCAAGTTCATCCATCTTACCTGGCAGTAAAGTATCCCCATGTTCCAAGTTCATCCATCTTACCTGACAGTTAAGTATCCCCATGTTCCAAGTTCATCCATCTTACCTGACAGTTAAGTATCCCCATGTTCCAAGTTCATCCATCTTACCTGACAGTTAAGTATCCCCATGTTCCAAGTTCATCCATCTTACCTGACAGTTAAGTATCCCCAAGTGTCAAATGCATCCATCTTACCTGGCAGTAAAGTATCCCCATGTTCCAAGTTCATCCATCTTACCTGGCAGTAAAGTATCCCCATGTTCCAAGTTCATCCATCTTACCTGACAGTTAAGTATCCCCATGTTCCAAGTTCATCCATCTTACCTGACAGTTAAGTATCCCCATGTTCCAAGTTCATCCATCTTACCTGACAGTTAAGTATCCCCATGTTCCAAGTTCATCCATCTTACCTGACAGTTAAGTATCCCCAAGTGTCAAATGCATCCATCTTACCTGACAGTTAAGTATCCCCATGTTCCAAGTTCATCCATCTTACCTGACAGTTAAGTATCCCCATGTTCCAAGTTCATCCATCTTACCTGACAGTTAAGTATCCCCATGTTCCAAGTTCATCCATCTTACCTGGCAGTAAAGTATCCCCATGTTCCAAGTTCATCCATCTTACCTGACAGTTAAGTATCCCCATGTTCCAAGTTCATCCATCTTACCTGACAGTTAAGTATCCCCATGTTCCAAATTCATCCATCTTACCTGACAGTTAAGTATCCCCATGTTCCAAGTTCATCCATCTTACCTGACAGTTAAGTATCCCCATGTTCCAAGTTCATCCATCTTACCTGACAGTTAAGTATCCCCATGTTCCAAGTTCATCCATCTTACCTGACAGTTAAGTATCCCCATGTTCCAAGTTCATCCATCTTACCCAACGTTAGAGTATCCCCATGTTCCAAGTTCATCCATCTTACCTGACAGTTAAGTATCCCCATGTTCCAAGTTCATCCATCTTACCTGGCAGTAAAGTATCCCCATGTTCCAAGTTCATCCATCTTACCTGGCAGTAAAGTATCCCCATGTTCCAAGTTCATCCATCTTACCTGACAGTTAAGTATCCCCATGTTCCAAGTTCATCCATCTTACCTGACAGTTAAGTATCCCCATGTTCCAAGTTCATCCATCTTACCTGACAGTTAAGTATCCCCATGTTCCAAGTTCATCCATCTTACCTGACAGTTAAGTATCCCCATGTTCCAAGTTCATCCATCTTACCTGACAGTTAAGTATCCCCATGTTCCAAGTTCATCCATCTTACCTGGCAGTAAAGTATCCCCATGTTCCAAGTTCATCCATCTTACCTGGCAGTAAAGTATCCCCATGTTCCAAGTTCATCCATTTTACCTGGCAGTAAAGTACCCCAATGGGTCAAGTTCATCCATCTTACCTGGCAGTAAAGTATCCCCATGTGTCAAGTCTATCAATCTTACCTGGCAGTAAAGTATCCCCATGTGTCAAGTTTATCCATCTTACCTGGTCTAAGATCACAATTAATTCCCTTTGTTCGTGATCTAGGAATATAGTTCCTAATTATTAAATGGGGTATTTCTTCCTAGGTAATATGTCTACTGTTATCTTTGAAATGTTTACTATCTAAGTGGTCCTCACAGTTGCATATATATTGAAATAAGTAAAACATGTGGAAAAAAATTATTGTTGAAAGTGAAAGTAGTGATTTGGCCAAAATGAAAGTAGGGTAGAAATTAGCCTTCGTCATTTATTCACGATTCAAATCCTACCATTGGCATGTCAATACGGCTCTCAAAAGAAAAAGCACTGATGGATTGTCCTGGGACAAGCATATTTTATTGGAATAATAATGGTCTATAAGCAGTTAAATTTATTTCATGTTTGTGGCGGTGCAAATTTTTTAATTCACTTTGACTTTAATAAAAAAATGCATTGTAGCCAAGGGGGAGAATAATTGTGTTCTGAGGCCACCTGGCAGTAAAGTATCCCCATGTGTCATGTCTAAGCATCTTACCCAAAAGTAAAGTATCAACATGTTTCAAGTTCATCTATCTTACTTAAGGAGGCTCGCGGGTATAAAATTTTCAGAAAAAATTAAACATTTATGTTTCATTACAAATTTTATATATTACCTTTGGTAGTTGTTACTTTATCATATTATATAAAAATCTTTCAAAAAATCAATTCGTGTTGACCCAAGGTGACTTTTAAAATGTAGGTATCATAGAAAAAGCACCAAATTATCTCCCTTTGGTGCAAAAATGCCATTTGTTGGCTTTAAAATTGAAATAACTTTTTTAACTCATGGGTAACCTATATTTTTTATTGTTGTTTTTGAATAAGCTGTACATAAACTAAATAATTGTAAAATTTAAGCGATTTCTGTAATTTGGTTCTTTTTTTATTTCGATATTACCTCTATTTTTCCTATTAGATCAACAGAAAAAAAGGACATGAACAAAAATGTATGCTTCTTTCGATGGCAGATTGTGAGCGTAAATGATCGGTGACCCCATTTTTTTATTTCATTTTCCTATTAAGTATAAGATAAAGTTCATTTATAGAAAAAATATAGCAAAATCCTATATTAAATAAAAAATCTGATTTAGACCTGCGAGCCCCTTTAACTGTAAAATTATTCCCATATGTCAAGTTTGTCTATCTTACTTAGGCCAAAAATAAATAAATGTCTGTTTACAGTTACCCGACCGACCTTATTTTGAGCACCTACCCTAAGCCATTTTATTTCCGTAGTAAAGTGAAAAACAAACTGAACTCGTGTTAAAAATGAATATAGTGTTGCCTGATACATCCCAATGTTCATAATCATGAATATGATAGCTGTTTTATGGAAATTTGCGACTCGTGTGATGAAATAAACAATTCGCTGCCATTTTTTTCCAATCAGTAACAAAGGGAAATAATCCAATCATTAAAAATACGGGAAAACTCGGCCCATGGACAACTCGAACCACGGAAAGACGGGCGGCACAACTCAAAATCATGGTGAAAAAAACAAAATGGAAAAAAATAATAAAATCGAAATACCGACCTACCTACCCTATTTATTTTGATGATGTAACCTTAAACAGACATATATTATTTTTTTGCCTTAACTCTTAAGTATCCCCATGCATAAAGTTCCTCAATCTTACCCAATAGTAGTGTATCCCCATGTGTCAAGTTTATGGATTTTACCCAACTGTAAATTATCCCCATGTGTCAAGTTTATGGATTTTACCTAACTGTAAATTATCCTCATGTGTCAAGTCTAAGCATCTTACCCAACAGTAAAGTATTCCCATGTGTCAAGATTATGAATCATACCCAACAGTAGACTATCCCATGTGTCAAGTATGTCAATCTTACCCAACAGTAAAGTATTCCCATGTGTCAAGTTTATGGATCATACCCAACAGTAGACTATCCTTATGTGTCAGGTCTATCAATCTTACCCAACAGTAAAGTATCCCCATGTGATGAGATCATCCATCTTACCCAACAGTAAAGTATCCCCATGTGTCAAGTTCATCAATCCAATTATACAACACACTTCCTGGTCCTATAATAAGAAAAGGGTCTGTATGGATTGACTCTTCATCCTTTAGATTTTTCTTGTTGTCAGACATCTAAAAGAAAAAAAATCTGTATTCTTCATTTCTAACTTGACATTTAATATACAAGTCTGATTTTTATAATTTATCCAAAAGCACTCAATAAGGGAATAAATTCATTACCAAAAGTTTAAAATACATTCAAGCAGTGCCATGTGTTGACAAAATTATACAACTAACTGTGTGTGTGTTTATAGGGATATCAACACAATATTCAAAAGCTTCAAATAAAATTTAAAACATGTACATAAAAATTTAAGACATATCTAATGTCATCATGCATCTATCATATTGGTATTATTTTTACTAAATATTTAAATGGTGTATGTTCTGTAGTCCTTGCAACCAAATTTGTAGCTTGCAAACTTGTGAATATTTAAATTGATTGATTGTTGGTTGCTTAACATCCAGTGGCAAATATTTCAAGCATATTCAGGACGAGAACAAGTTCACAATAAATACAATAGGTAGGTTGATATAATAGAGGCCATCTGGGATGATGGTCGAGGAAATTTGAACTGCCACTGGAAAATGAGGGTATATTGGATAAGGACAGCAATTTTGCCTTGCAACATGCCACCTACGGACCCCTCAATGAGTTGTTGCAAGGGTTATTAACATGTAAAGAATGTGGCACTCTTTACAGGAGGCATCAGATTTAACGTCCCCCTTCTGACTGGACGTGACTGCAAACTTGATACATCCCACACAGCCAAACGGACTCCCCACTTTGGCAAGCGTTTTACTGCCTGTCGAGAGAAGACCAAGTGACCATATTTCTATTCCCCAGTCACCCTTGGGGATGTGAATATTCAAACATTCACCTATTTATGTGATTTAATGTAATTAAAGTGCTACAAGTGAACATACCATATCTTGTATTTTGGGGCTGTAGTTTTATTGAATTTACTGCCTGTCCTTCAGAGCTTTTTTAAAATGATCTTACTACTGTGAAAGTACTTTTATTCGTGGGGTACCAATTTTCGTGGTTTTCGTGGATGACTTTATCCACGAATTTAAGTGTCCAACGAAATAAAACAACCATTGTCCAAATCAAGACATGGAAGAATCCCCATCGGTAGGTTTGACTACTGATATGATCAAGAGAATATATTGAATAACACAAAATCTGAGAATATACTTCAATAGCAGTCACAGAACTACAACCGCATGCATGATTATACCTTTTTAATCTAAAATAACCTTAACTGTACAACTTTTGATCTTTTAATTCTCATAAAAAATATTTTTGATCAATGAAAGTCAGATTTCCGGTATTGATATGCTAGTATGATAAAGTGGTCATTATATATCCTCATAAATTGTACATATGGGAAATAATAATTTCATGCTGGGCTTGATTTTGATAAGAATTATTTGACAATTCAAGATACGTTTATAGCATTGGTTTATGTTACTGTTTTCTTTAGGTGACATGTGTATGGCCTAATGAACACCTTTGATGGTCTTTAATCTGTTGATCACTTTATCATGGGTTAATTAGTGTTAAAACTACGATTAACCTGGTCAATGTTTACTTTGCAATTTTCTTCAATCCAAACTTTTTGTAACCTTCTTTTCTAAAGGCTTTAATTTTTCAATAGCTTTCATTTAGAAAACTAAAATCCATGAAGTTAAAAACCCACGAACATGTAAATATTGCTTTAACCACGAAAATTGATACCCACGAATTAAAGTACTTTCACAGTATCAATATTTGGTGAATGAGTTATTAATTACCTGTCTTATAAACTTTGGTTTATGTTTCAGCATGTCTATTCTGTTTCCATGCTTCCTCATTAGAGCAGATATAAATCCAATCACCTTTGAACAAAGAGGAAGGCACATAATATTAATATTAATGGAATGCAAATTTCAATAAAAATGTATCACTAACTTGCTTCATTTTGTTTATGCCAATGCTTTTTAAGTAATCTTTTTCATTAATCTTTAATATTGCTTGATATAAATATGCTTTATATAATTTAAATATTTCATTTTCCTATTAAGTATAAGATAAAGTTCATTTATAGAAAAATATAGCAAAATCCTATATTAAATAAAAAATCTGATTTAGACCTGCGAGCCCCCTTAACTGTAAAATTATTCCCATGTGTCAAGTTTGTCTATCTTACAACCTGCTTAATCCAACATTTTTTTCTTGTCTCCCAGTCTCCCAGATTTTGCAGGTTTTACTGTACTTTATTTCATATGTACATATTTATAACTCTTATAATTTGTTGACAATGTCATAACTGTTACAAAACTTACTTGAACAGTTTTACCAAGACCCATGTCATCCCCCAGAATGCATCCCTGACCATTTCTATAATGATTATACATAAACTGTATCCCTGTCCTCTGGTAGTCTCTCAAGTAACGGTTGATTGTTGCAGGTATCTGGAAAATATAAAGCTATTATATCAAATATTTTAATCATTTAAATAGTTTGATTTAGTATAAAATAAAGTGCATCTTTTCATTCATTTTTAATATGTGGGTACCAATTTCTTTGATGGATGAAAAAGTATTTTTTTCTTGGATATTAAGTGGTGTTGACTGTTGTCAAAGTTTGTTAACCTATGAACTAGAGGTTCTAAAGAGCCTGTGTCGCTAACCTTGGTCTATGTGCATATTAAACAAAGGACACAGATGGATTCATGACAAAATTGTGTTGGTGATGTGTTTGTACATCTTACTTTATTGAACATACTTGCTGCTTACAATTATCTCTATTTATAATGAAATTGACCCAGAAGTGACAGTGGAAAAAATTTATGAAAATTGTAAAAATTTTACTATAAAGCCAAAGGACAATAACTCCTTAGGGGGGGGGGGGGGGGGGGGGCAATTGACCATTTTGGCCAAGTTGATTTATTTGTAGCTCTTACTTTGATGTACATAACTGCAATTTATAGCTTATCTCTATCTATATATAGTAAATGTCAAGATAACAACCAATAGCTGCAAAAATTACAAATTCAGGGGCAGCAGCCCAAAAAAAAGTCGCCTGATTGGTCTGAAAATTTCAGGTAGATTGCAGATAGATGTTGACCTTATGAACAATTTAATCTCAGCAGATTTTTTCTAAATGCTTTGGTTTCAGAGATATGAGCCAAAAACTGCATTTTATCCTATGTACTATTTTAAGCCATGTCGGCCATCTTGGTTGGTGGGGTCACCAGACACATTTTTTGAACTAGATACCCCAATGATGATTGTTGGCAAGTTTGGTTAAATTTGGTCCAGTAGTTTCAGAGGAGAAGAATGGAATAAACCTAATAATGACTTTACAATATACCCAATCAAACCTGTTTAGCATACTTGATCAATACTTTATAACAAATCATTTGATTTTCTTCAATGATTAAATATTTTTATCTAGTCTGTTTAAATGGCTTTGAAATATAAGTAAATTAGACAAAAAATCAGACTCAACTGTATTGTTTAAAACTGAATAGGAAATTATATATAGAAACTGCACAACATTCAAAACACATTTGAGATTGACAGTTAAAGGAAATTTGTATTGCTGCTTTGTCATTATACAGTTTGGATTTGGTAAACAAAGAGAGCACAAATATTGACAAATGCATTATTTCCATAAAGTTCATAGCAAATGGCCAATTATAATTGTTCAATCATGATTTTATTTGTTTCAGTAGTGATAAGTGTCAGTTCAAGTCATATGATTGTATTTAAATGAACTGAGTCTCTTGTAGACAGTTGTCTCTGGCAATCATACCACATCTTCTTTTTCATATGAACATGAATGTAAAGATAAGCAATGTAGGTCACTATGAACTACTTTTCATCTACTGTTTTAGTTTACCTGTATGACAGGTATTTCATCTGGTCCTGATAACTTGTATGGGACCTTAGCGGCTGATGGTGTAAACTTAAACTTGGGCTTCTCCAAATCATACTCATCAAAACCTGAAAAATATATACATTGTATTTATATAAAGAGTTTAGATTTAACATAAGTGTTAGAAATTTAGCTTCTTTTTTATAATATTACTGAATTATTTGCAATGTTTTTATTATTGCGAAAATGCGACAGGTTTATAATTGCAATAATTTAAATCAAATTTATGAATTAAACAGGATTTTTCACAATATCACAAAAATTTAAATTGCAATTTAGTCCAAAATGACAAATCACAAGAATAAATGGACACAATAATTTCCTAACAGTAACATATTGTATATATAAATATAAGTTAACTGTTGGAGATCATCTGCTGATAAGACTTTCCTATGTAACATCATTGCTTAAAAAGACTATTTTTTAAAAGCTTATTCCCTACTAATTTTTCACTTTCAGCTGCTGTAAACAATTCCTTATCAGAAAAGTGTGCATACCTAATGAATATTATCATTGTTCATACCTTCATTTTTAAAATCTGAGTTATCCTCCGTAGAATCAGTAGAGCTGTTTCTACATTTCTTCAGGCTTGGTTTGGTGTCTGGTAATGTGTTTTTGTGCTCTTCATTCAACTTGCTGCTATCCTGTCTGGAAGTTTTTCTATCATTTAATGAGTCATCTGAAGAATCACTTAAATCTATAGTTTTTCTGGTATGTCTGAGGGCTGTTCTAGAAGTGGATGGTCTCTGTGAGTCAAATGTATCCTCACTCAGCTCCAAATGTACAGAGTCATTTTCTTTGATATTTCTGCAATAGAGTTTATACTTAATAAAATTTAGATTGGTATTGTATGACAAATTGACAACTAAGATTTAAGCAATTTTGAAACAGTCTAACTAAACAAAATAACATAAGTAATAAAGAACCAATGCATCCATTTTTAAAACAATTGAAACAGATGTTAATTGAATTTTGAATAAAGAACTGAATGCATTTTAAACAATTTATGAGATTTTATTTCAAAGATGTACACAATAAAATTTGTGTACACAAAGCATGTATTAAATGGACATTTGTGAAAATTTTAGTATTTATATTGAAATGCAAATGTTTTTCATATTCATGCAAACATTCTTACCTTTGTCTTTTTTCAATTTGTGATTTGTCTGTATCTTTCTCACAATTTACAGTTTTTTCTTTGCCTCTTCTCCCTCTAACCGATGTCTTTTTATGACTGATGGACTGACCCCCTGTGGCAACCACACCCTTTCTCTGTGGAGTTTTAAGGATACTAGCACTAGAACTGACATCGCTCTCATCATCACTCAGGTCTCTGTATTTACTCCTATAATATAAATATATACAATATACCAGTACTGAACTATTAATAAACTTATTTCAAATTAACGACACCGCTGGAAACAGCATGCTTAAGTCTTGCAAGATTAAAATGATAATGTCCTATATCTTATCCCATTTTTTAAAAATAAAGCATAGTCAGCAAATAATAATCAATTCTATTAGGAATTTTGGTCCTCAATGCTCTTCAACTTCGTACTTTATTTGGCCTGTTTAACTTTTTGGGATTCAAGCCTCACTGATGAGTCTTTTGTAGACAAAACACACGTCTGGGGTATATGCTAAATTTGGTCCTGGTATCTGTGATGAGTTTATTCAGTTGATTCAATTGTTAGATGTTTTTTCTGATAACTTCAAGTTAGATTGTTTCCACATCTAATGTAAAATTTTCAATTACTTACTCAAGATATTTGTCTTCTTCTTTACCGCAAAGGGGTTTAAACAAACCATCACTTTTCTCCTCTGATACCAATATTACATCTGCAATAAAATCAAAACTATAATATGAATTATTACATACATGTAGATATAACATTGACTAAGCTCTACATAGCCAGGTTTATAAGTAAGTAACATAGATATAAGTACAGTTAAAACTGAGTAACATTTCGTAAATTTGTATAGCAAAGACAACTACTTAGACCATAAATACAATAAATATAAGATACAACTGTTCTTATAAAACATAATATTATTTCAACATGGGTTGTTGTGAAGAGTAAAATCAATATGGATGCAGGATCATCAGTATTCATCTCTTAGCATAACTGTTAACTTATTTGTAGTTTGTCAATAACAAAATCCTTGTTAGTACCAATAAAACCAATAATTGAAAAAGATTTCACTTAAAGTGTTAATAAATTGATAACCTTTGAGAATAAGTTTATTCAACATGCTCAAAGGATCAATGAGTTTACATGGACCATATCTAAGTTTATGAGCTAAACAAACTACTTGATGGTAAACACTAGTGTGTGGTATCCCATTTTTTATATCGATTTTTTTCATTTACAACAAAATTTTCAAAACAAGTATTTGTATCTATGAAAGAATTAAAAGTTTTCATTAATTTGTTGCAAGGCTTGAATCAGACATGGTGATTACTACAATAACAACAAATTTTATTAAGACTTGAAATACCTGATTTTTCTTTCTGTTTTCTTTGGATTGGTTGTATCTGTGTTATATCAACTGTTTCAGCTTCTTCCTTTGTGTAGCCATCAAACTGTACAACTGCTTTCAGGTCAGGTGATCTGATAATTTTCAAGATGAATCCTGGGTAAAAATTTCCATCATCTTTGTAAAGTGCAGAGCATTTTTCACCTTTACTCCATACTGCAATTCAATTAATATGTATTTCAAATGAAATTACAAAGATTGCATTCCCTAGTGTCACTGGTTCTGAAGTTATAGAAGTGGCTGCATGTTTATACTTAACATCAAATTATGCAAACATTTTTATAGTGGACAGCATGGCACATATTTAATTAGTTGATTGACAATATGAAAATCATTATTTTTTATACATGATACAATGTATACATTAAATTGAGGTCTTTCAATTCTATAAAAACTAACATTGTATTAGGAAAACTTTATCCAAGTCAAAATATTTAAGCAAATATAACCATAATAATGCTTTTAAAAGCCATTTTATTAGTACAATTAGCATCAAGTCTGTTCACTGATCAGTCTTGATTGTGGTCTGAAAGTAATGGTAATTTAAGAATATTATTAAAAGGGATCTTTCAGAGCACAGTAAAGATGAATTAGATATAGGAAGATGTGGTGTGAGTGCCAATGAGACAACTCTCCATCCAAATAACAATTTAAAAAAAAAATACCATTATAGGTCAATACACTTTAAGTTGATTTTATTAAACCTTCAACAACAAAACACAAGTCCATTGTACTGCAAGTCAAAAGCTATACAGGGATTGCTTCAATAAATGAGGTACCTTTTTCTCTCAATTCCATTATCTTCTAGATAATATTCTGTGATGGTCTTCATTTATCATCCCCCATGATCTTTGCTGTCTTCAGTTCATTTTGATTTTCTTCCTGAATTAAAAAAATAAAAAAATATAAACAAAAAGTAGGTATTAAATAGCAAAACATGTGTTTTAAGTGATTATGTATTCTCTCAATTACCATGGTAACTTATAATTTTTAGAAGTTGTTGTTGTTGATACAGTCAACTATTAGTTTGTAGTGTTTTTGTTACTTCGGTAAAAACAGGGACTTTCTATACTAACCATTTGCTAAAGGGACTCGTCTCTATTGATTTTATTTAATTACCAAGCTGCTAGTGTTAAGCTACATCCCAACAAAACTATACCATGGCATGGCAAATTATAAGATTTTGCAGCTGCTGAGAAAAATAGAGCTTGAAACACAAAAATTAAAGAGGAATTAAAGTTTAACAGAATAAATTTTTCCTGTATTCCTGGCAAAATATTCCAAACAAATTTGCCAGGAAAAAGGCTTTACACAAGGTGTTTGTCTCAAATTATAGTTTTAAATCAAATTTGCCACGTTTTATTCAATAGTTTAAATTTTTTAAGTCACATACTTCTTGTTTTTCTATCATGTCTATTGTAAACCATTCATGATTTCAAGGATAATTTTGTCTACTTTCAGTACTTTCCAAATGAAATGTCCTTTCCACTTTAAACTTGAAACTTAAATTTCAGTTTCTGTTTTACATTTTACTAAAAGATTATTTTTAAATCTCATATGGGTCCTTTTTCAAATTCAGTTAAACCTAATTCTTTAAATTTGCATTTACATTTTATAAAAGTATTATTTTTTATCATGTTTTTCTTTAACAGGGACTGTAGTTTTATTTGCCATTAGTGTGCCTTTAATTTGCCAAGTTTATTACGTATCATTTAAGGAATGACTGTAATTTTTTCTGTCTCTGAAGAAAAAACATAAAAAATTTGGTGCACACTGAATAAAGCATGTAGTGCAATAATTAACAGTGTGCACCACAAATATTACAGTCATTTCTTATAATTTAATTCTAAATTTCATTTCAAACCGTAGAAAACCATGAAAAGCGTTGAATGAATGAATGAATCTTTATTGCATTAGCAACAACATTGCTTTAGCATAAAACAAGGTATATACAAATATGACAAATACATGTATGACAGAATACAGAGAACAATTAAATAAATTGAATAATGCAGAGATAACTTATAATAATATGAATAATTATATATTAACTGATAATTTGCAATCTTAGTTTCCATGCAGCTTTAAGATAATTACAAAGATTTTTTGTTAAGCTTTTTGACGATGTCACAGTCACATGACTAAATTTTTTATCTATGGGCTGATAACAAAATAACTTCAGCCAATCAGAAGACGTGTTACATCTAAAATAAACTTATTATCTAAAAAATACAATTTGAAGTTATTATTTTTCATACTCTTCACGCAATCGTTCTACAAAAAATCCCCATATTATTGATAATTTCAGTTTATATTTCACTTTCCTTCACGATCCTATGGCAATTTATTAGGTGTGACTAAACAGTGACAGGATAGTCAACCTAATGACGGTGGTAACTTAGTGGTAGAAGAAGAGTACATGTAGCCTACAAATGACAATTTGACTATATGTACCCACATACAGGTAGACACGCAGACACTGCCTTCCTTATAATATGAACCTTTTATGACTTAATTGCTATTGCCCTTGTTAACCTTGGTTTATTTAAGAGAAACAGGACATTGCAATATTAATATTTGTTTTGTGAGAAGCTCTACTGTTATATTTGAGTTTGGCATATTAATAATATAAATATTAATATATCATTATATAGTTAACTTCGTTTACATGGTGATGGATTAGTCTGCATGCTGTATATATGTTACTGTTAAAAATTATAATATCTACATAAACTGATTTTATGAGTGCCCCGTGTGTAAGGGTTAGGGTGCAAATTTGAAGTACGCTATAGAAGCGAAGCTCCTGCTAGAGGAGACTAGATAACAGGTAACAGATAACAGGTATTATTTATACACCTATGCATGTATGCTTTATTGATCATGCTGATAGGATTTTAAATTCTGTGGTTGGAGTCGGGCACCAGGGCTTCCATCTTTTACACAACATATATATTAATCAAATTTAACATGGGTGCCGAATTGACTACATCAAGTGCTGATTTAACCAGGTGCCAATTTGACTAGCCCCGGTGCCGATTTGACTATACAGGGTGCCGATTTAACCAGGTGCCGATTTAACCAAGTGCCGATTCGCCATTTGACCTATATACATACTAAGTTTT
Source organism: Mytilus trossulus (assembly GCF_036588685.1). Taxonomy (NCBI): domain Eukaryota; kingdom Metazoa; phylum Mollusca; class Bivalvia; order Mytilida; family Mytilidae; genus Mytilus; species Mytilus trossulus. Next base: position 489,606 of record NC_086373.1, on the reverse strand, counting down.
CTCTGTTATAATGTATATATATGCCGACTTCTTCTTCTTCTTCTTCTTTATGTAGATCCCTCCAGCGTTGGAGCACACACACCTAGCTGTGTTCCCTTAACGGATTAGTTTTTAAAAATGTTAACATATTCACAAGTTATTCCAAATTGTAATGAAATCCTCCACCAGAACGTTGCACATGCATAAAATTTATTTACAGAAATGTACATATTATATACACGGATTACCCATTCATTATCCAGGATGTAGATTACGAACTATTTTGGCTGTTGAATTCACTGGATAGAGTTTATGAATTAAAAGGTCTTCATTCATATGGGAGCCAAGTAGAGCAAGCCAAAATACTATGCATTTAGAAGATGCTACAGATGGTTATTTGCTAACTAATGTTGATATCTCTGTTAATAAGCAATGATTTATTTTTGCGTTATAAGAGTTAGTTCTACATTGTACTCAAATTTTAAAGTCTTGCAGTACACAGGCTTGTATATATGGTGTATATTATAGTCTCATTGACATCAGTACCATGTAAACTTCTTGAGCACATCATATGCCGTCATATACTCAAACATCTGGAAAAGCATAATGTATTAACATCACTAAACCACGGCTTTAGATCTGGATATTCCTGTGAGACCCAACTTGCCATTACAATCCATGATATGCTACAATCCTACGATAAAGGAAACCAAGTAGATATTGCGATTCTGGATTTTTCAAAAGCGTTCGACACAGTACCTCATGATAGACTCTTGCACAAAATAGACCAATATGGAATTAGAGGAAATATCCACAAATGGCTAACTTCATTCCTAACCGAAAGAAAAATGCGAGTACAACTTGATGGAGAAAACTCGAGCAATGCTTCTGTTGAATCCGGAGTCCCCCAAGGAACGGTACTAGGACCCATCCTCTTCCTGTGTCATATAAATGATCTCCCAGATGCAGTAAACTCATCAGTACGACTATTTGCAGACGACTGTTTGCTCTACCGGGAAATCAAAAACCAAAATGACCATAACAAACTACAAGAGGATCTCAAATCACTAGAAAAATGGGCCGACGACTGGGGTATGCGCTTCAACGCCAAAAAATGTTATATGCTTAGCCTGAAAAGTAAAAGTCAGCGTTTTTACAACCTTAACAACCACACGCTTGAACAAGTGTCATCCAACCCATACCTAGGACTACAAATACAAGAAGATCTTAAATGGAAAGAACAAATAACAAATACGTGTAACAAAGCCAGTTCTACCCTAGGCTTCCTTAGAAGGAACCTACAACACTGTCCTATGGAATGCCGTAAAACTGCATATATAGCTCTCATACGATCAATAATGGAGTATGGATCAATTATTTGGGACCCATATACCCAAAAAGACATCGACAAACTAGAATCCATACAAAAGAGAGGTGCTAGATTCATTACCAAAGACTACAAATCAAGAGAGGAAGGATGTATGACAAAAATGCTAAAAGAACTTCAGCTCCCGTCATTACAATCAAGACGCCAACAACAACGACTGATCTTCTTTTTCAAAGTGGTTGAGGGGAAGATACCAGCGCTTCCTCCCGACGATTTAATCCAATTTCATAGACCAAAGAGACAAATCAGAGCAACAACATATAATAACTTTGTAACAAAAAACATTATAGACCACCAAGTCCGTAACAACAAACGTGCGGTCATAGTTCCAACTAGTAAGACAGAACAGTACAAGAACTCTATTTTTGTGCGCACTGCAATAAACTGGAACCATCTGGAAGACTCAGTAGTGTGCGCCACTACTGCCGAGGAGTTTAAATCAGCACTCCTCAGCAAGCGCGACTAATTGTGCGCAGACCAACCCGTCACATAATAGCCGAAAGGAATCTGTGACGTACCCATCCTAATTACAGAAGTGGGAAATACAGATACAGACAGATAGTTAAGCAAGCAGATATTAACGTTCTAAATAGTTATGCATAAACATCACACTAAAGTATTTTAACGGCAACTATTTTACTACTCTAAATAAAATTTACTTACTGCTTACTTACTTAAATACAAGCACAAATTTCCACTGTTCCTCTCTACCTGAACAGGATCGAACAGGGGCTAGGTTGTTTTGCGTTTTTCAATGTTACCCGCCATAAATTGTTCAAATGAAAATACCCGAGAGGCTTCGAAGAATGTATCCGTTCGTTATCTCTATTAGTGTTCCTGTTTATTAATTACTGTTTTACCTTATACAAAATATTAAAGTTACCAGATTTTCTACAATGAAGTTGTTTTACATCGACATTTATGATTGGTTGGTTTTAGTTAATTGTCCAATGAATGTGTCTTTCTCATAACATATGGCACAGATAATTTGTTCTGAAATATAGCAGAAAGGATTATCATGTTACCACGAAGAACAGATTTCCTGGATAAAAAAGTGTCCTTGAAGAGGTATTTTGGTCGTTTTTAGGGAATGATTATATTCTAGATAAGAACACTACTGATGTCTTGATTTTCAGATTTGTAAGTCAAAAGGAAAGAAGCTTTTCGTTTGGTAAATTACAACATAAAAAAAATATATATGTTGAAATGAAAATATAAAGGCTATAAAGTTTTTTCTAGTGGGGTCACATATAGGTATGTTAATACATCAACGTGATGTCTTATTGTCATAATAACATAATTTGTAAATATATGTTCTTTAATATATGGACCATAATTTGGTATTCGGCCTTTGGTTTCTTTTTGTATCCTTTTTTATAAGTTCTAAAATTTTAACTTTTATTCTGTGGGTTGTGTTGGTGTTAGAATAGTATGAATGGAACAATTGAGTTTTTCGATAAAAAATTAATACATTTTGATTCACCGTTTACCTGACATGAAACCAAACAGGAAACCAATCTTTATTTTCTTTATTTTGCACAATATAATTCAAAAGGCATAAATAAACACCATTACTAGTGTTACTTGCTTCATGTTAATATTTAAAATCTATTTTCAATGTTATATTAAAGATTTTTTTAAACCTGACAGGAAACCATAAGAAACCGAAAGCATTTATTTTAGTTTTATTTTATTGCAAAATCTGCTTAAAATAATCTGAACAGTATCCTTTTTCTTCATTCCATCTTAAATGTAACAGTATTATAAAACTCCTAAATATGTGCTTGTTTTGAAAACAATTAGTACAATTTATTCAGAATTTTCCATATTTTCTCCATTGATACAGGATACCATAATCGCTGTATCTTGATGTTTAAGCAAAAAAAATGTATTTATATTTGGTTTTGATATTCCAGTTATAAACAATTTATTCCAAATCATTGGCAATGTAACATTCTTTAAATCCAGTAAAGAAAAAAACTTTTAACTTGGAATTAAAATCTTTTAAATAGGCACAATGTGATACTTGTGACCTGTACACCATCTACATGGTTTCCACATTTTAACCTACTTTAGTGGGCTAAAATCAATAAAGTACTTCCTTTCAAGTCATGCATGGTAAAAGTTTACTTCTCCTTTGACAAGTTTATTGCGTTTCTGATAAGTGTAAGCAGAACATGAATAAAAAATATTAATTAAAAACTGTGACAGGATTCCAACTTTGTACATTCTAAGTGTAACGGTATATTAACATGTATTTGTTATTAAATTATATTTATTCACCTAAAATATCCAGTAATATTTACTGCTGAAGTTAAATCAATCCAACGAGCATTGGTACAATGATAAGAGACGTAATTTCGATTGATTTTTCCAAGGACTCTTCACGTCATTATCGGGAAACGAAGTGTGTTCTAACGTCTGTCAAATATGAAATCTATTTTGTCAAGTCATTGGGCATTTATTTTCACTCAGGATCGTATGTAACATTATGCACATAGGAAAAATAACAGACCACCGGCGCAATCTCTTTGACAATTGTATTTTCCTCTTTTAAACAAGACGAAACAAGTCTACAGATTATGTTTGCTAACATCCCGTTGGAAACAAAAACAATGTTTAGACCTAGTATTTCGTACATCCGGCCGTAATGGCGTTATCACATGTTAGTCACGTGTTTCACGTATGACCGGAAACGGTTAGAACTTAAGGACAAAAACAATTTTAATAAATAACTGGACTTCTGTTTCGTGTGAAATGTAACGCATAACGACAACGTAATTTTCTTACTTAATTATTACGAAGATCAAAACAAGAATATAAATCATCTCGGATTTACCTGTTTGAACATCTCGCGAGAGTTCATATTTGCATATTGTTTTTAAGAATTCTATTACAACAAAGCAGATTAAATCATCTAAAAATTGCGTTACGAAATTGGACACAAAAATCACGCCACTGTTCTTACATCTGCTACATAAATACTTATAGTTCTCGGCATTTTCTTCTCACTATTCTTATTGGTCGATGTTCTTTGTTATTTGAAATCAAAAGTTACGAATTTGGCTGTGACGATTATCTATAAATCAGTCAGCGTTATGCTCTTTGGAAGCAATAAATAACGCGAGAAACGACACAAAAATACGGTTGTAGAATCTTTGAAATTCGTATATTTTAAAAAAAAATCTAGGGAAGAGTAGCATACACTTGTATGCTGATAAAAATAATGGCATCTTTAGATGTAGTTGCAACTTTTCTTACAGTAATTCACATTTTATCACTTTTCTATAGTTATAGGAAACGGAGCCCAATAGCAAATTATGGTCCATATACCAAAATATCAAACTCCTTAAAGTGGTAAGAAGGTTAAAAATATAGATATCATAAAAGAAGATGTGGGTATGCAAAATGGTAGCTGCGGAACCGTAGCTCATAGGTCCTTATGTTATTTTTTGACCGCAAATAGTCAAAAAATTACATAAGGACCTATGAGCTACGGGAATTCTAGTCAAATCGGCACCTGGTTAAATCGGCACTTGGTCAAATCGGCACCCAGTATAGTCAAATCGGCACCTAGATAAATTGGCACCTGGTTAAATCGGCACTTGATGTAGTCAATTCGGCACCCATGTTAAATTTGTTTAATAATATGTTGTGTACAAGATGTAACTTTGTACAAATTATAATTTGTACAGGGTTTTTGTACAAGTTAGGTGATACAAGTTTATCTTTAAAAATGTTCTAGTTCAATCCTTAAATTCAAATTTATATACTTTAACCTAACATTTCGTGCTATTATCCTTGTCCTCACAATGGAAATGAGGATACCTGAATGGCTTAAATTCTAATTTTAATTTTCTCCTGATACCATATATCCATAAAATATCTTTTTGTTGTCTAATTATGTTTTTGTATTAATTTTCACTATTAGATTGTATCATATAGTTGTGAATTCAAAATATGACAGAAATATGCAAACAAAAGCCGGTGTTACATTGTGTTTTCACTATGTACTTGATTAAAGCAAGGAGGTTCTATTAGTCTAATATAACCTCCTTGATTAAAGTTATTAATTAATTGAAAAGAAAATTTATCAAAACATCAGTCACATAATATTGAGAACACTTTGAATGATTAACTTTTGTATTTTTAGGCCACACTTAAAAATATTTTGGTTTGCCCAAACCCTACCCAAAGGTTGAGGCAGTGGGTAGGTAGGTAGGCATTTTCTTTTTTTTTTTCAAAAAAAGAAATTGAAGTATCAGATATCACAAGTCTTCATGCCTATTTGATTAAAAAAAAACTTCTTCAAATCAGGACAATAAAAGAATTTGAGTAGGCAGCTTTTTTCTGGGTAGGTAGCGTTTGGGCAAACAAACCTATTATTTATTATGGCCTTACTGTTTGATGCTTTTTAACATGTAATGCATGATAAAATCCAAAAATCCAAAATAGATCATGATTGAATTTATACATTTTTAGAATTATTTATATATATCTGGGACTATTATGCTAGTATAATTAAATTGCTAACTTAGCATAATAGTCCCAGTCCCATATATATATCAAATATTATTGGATGTCGAATTGACTTTAAATAGGTGCCGATTTAACTAGATGCCGATTTAACCAGGTGCCGATTTGACTTTTTCTATGGGTGCCGATTTGACTTGTACCCGAGCTACGGTTCCGCAGCTAGCAAAATGGTAGCAGTGCCAATAAGACAACTCTCCATCCAATTCCAAGTCACAATTTGTAAAAGTAAACCATTATAGGTCAGAGTACAGTCTTCAACACAGAGCGTTGACTCACACTGATCAGCAAGCTATGAAAGACCTATAGTCCAAATATAAATTATGACGTCTTGCAAGTCTCTGCTAATTTTTTTCTAGGATGCCTTCCTAAAAAAATAAAATAGCCTTGCAAGATGTCATACTTATTTGGACTATGAGAGGCCCCAAAAATTAGTATACATATAACCTGTTTCAACAGGAAAACCAACAATCTAATCTATATATATTAAAAATGAGAAACACTTATGAGCCAAAACAAATCAGCAAACTACAACTACTGAACATCAGATTCCTGATGTATCATTTTAGGCACTGGCTACAGTTACACAGGAAAAAAATTGTTATTGTAACATTAGAGACTAATTGCCTGAATACAGGGATGGGTAAGCATGTAAGGATCCAATCAATTACGAATGTAAAAATAATAATTGAGGCTACGGTTACGTTGCGTTTAACATTAATGCACTTAATGTATGCTAGATTAATTAAACTTAAACCTTCTATACTTGTGTTGCTTATTTTTCCCACCGATCTGTTTTTAATCTGTACAATCAAGGATTTGTATAGTAAGCATGTAAGAATCCAATTAGAATGAAATTACTATCACAAAATATCTGGACTCTGAAAATGAAAACACAGATTCAATACCAATTGCCTTGACTATTGACAATGATTGACTAGTATGTAGCATGTTTAGCTGGATATGGAAATTGGGGGTGAACATAAACATGATAAAACCAGAAATGCAGGTAATGAAATCATATTGCAACCTCACATGTGAAAGTAAAAATTTTGCACCAAGGATATTCATATTTAAATCCTTGATCGCAAGAACACAAAAATATATTTATCAGCTGAAGAATGACAGACATTGAAAGTGTCTTTAACTGCAAAAAAGGATAGTACAGAATGGAATTTAGACTAGGAAATACTGACGTGCATATAGCTATATCACTCGTTTGTGATGACTGCTTGGTTTCACCAAGATTCGTTGGACTAAGACATGCTCTCAAAAACAACATATTGGATTTGTAGAAACTGTAATATTGCATTTTTTTTAAAATTGTATCCAATTTTGTAAAATTCAAATAAAGTTTTCAAGTTTTATTTTACTAGACTAGTAGTCCCAGCGTACATTGACGTGAAATAATGTAACAATAACACAATGTAACTGTAGCCTCAATAATTATTGTTACATTCGTAATAAACCGGTCCCTTTCCCAACCTTACATTTTGGCAATTAACATGATTAGTCTCCGATGTAACAATAAACTTTTTAATATCATGATTATTGTTACATTTCCATGTAACCATAGCCAGTGCCATTATTATGTACAATGCACCAACCATCACCCTCACCTGAAACAATAGTGTAACATATGTATATAGAAAGACATACATTGTACATGTACTGTAAAATATCTATTGTCAATTGAAATTGCTTAACTCAATCAATGTCAACCTTGAATTCAATTAACTTGAATGTTAAAAATAAAACTGTGTCCTTCTAGCTTTAACACCAGGACCAGGTTTAACTTCAATCCATCATTTTCTACTTAGAAAAATATCTGTACCAAGTCAGGAATATGACAATGGTTTCCATTAGATTTTGTTTGATGTATTTGAGCATTTGATTTTGCCATTTGATTAGGGACTTCCAGTTTTGAATTTCCACTGACACATGACTGAGTTAGAATATTTGTTATTTTTCTTGATAAAGAAAGAACATTCAGTGGTATGGTGGCATGTTGATATGTTACATATTTTTTTGTTCATTTTTATGCCCCACCTACGTTGTGGAGGGTCTTTGTGTTTCCTGGTCTGTGCGTCAATTCATCCATCCGTCTGTTTGTTCGTTTGTCCCGCTTCAGATTAAAGTTTTTGGTCGAGGTAGTTTTTGATGAAGTTGAAGTCCAATCAACCTGAAACTTAGAATACATGTTCCTTATGATATGATCTTTCTAATTTTAATGCCAAATTAGAGTTCTTACGCCTTTCTCACGGTCCACTGAACATAGAAAATGATAGTGTGAGTGAGGCATCCATGTACTGTGGACACATTCTTGTTTATACATTAATTAGACCAGAACACTTCAAATTTGGTAGGATTGTTTGCTTAAATGTGCAGATACATTGTAATAAGATACTTTTTAATTTTTTGGCTGGATTTATTAAACTTGCTTTTGGTCCCACGTATGCATTTTACTCCTCAAATATTCCCTCTGCTGGAACTATATGTAGCCTTATACATGTACACTACTTGAACTCTGTCTCAACCAAAATTACATTAAAATATTGTAACAATTGAGCACAAATATCATTTTATGACAAAAAAAGTTAAAAAATAATCTAAACTTGATATAATTTCAATGACCTATTTTGTCATGTGGATTTAATCGATAATTATAATAAAGCAAAAAAATCTCATCTTCCTCCTGTTGGACTCTCCAATGCCAAAAATTATGAGTCTCTGAACTTGTCTTCAAAATTTATTTGTGACAACCTTGTGCTAAGTTTGTGTTTAGCTTAATCCTATTGAAAACTAAATAATGTAGATGTATTATAAAAATCATGATAATCAGACAGAGTTGTGGGGAAAAATAGACACCTTATATTTAACAGCCTGTGAGTACATTAGAATTTTCTGTCATCTAAACCATGTTAACCATGATTTACTTTTATACTTTTCTTTGTATTCAACAGATCAAACAGACTGATGTAGGAGACCATGAACCATTTATGTCTAATGAAGATTTGTAGGATAATATGAAGAGTTGATTTAAACTGTGAAGTTTTCATTATTTGCATGGTACAAAGTAAGTGTTCTTGGCAACATAAATAGCATGTTATGATATTTCATTTTACCGACTTTATAGTGCTGTATAACTAGCTAGTGTAACAGAGCCTGAATCTTTTTACAAAATCACACTAAATATCTACTACTCAAGGGAAACAATCCTATAGCAATTCCTCCACATCAATAGCTGTCAAACCGTTATGAGACTCACAACACACTATTGGCTAGATATCATCTCAAATACAGAAGGTTTCTTGTTAGGGGTGAAATCTATACTACTAAAGGGACAAAATTCACATCTCCTCTGAAACCATGTTCAAGTAGGAAATATTTGTGATATGACATACAAATATAGTGTTTTGTACTTCCTAAATTATTGAGAAAATTATCCTATTCAGAGACTGTTATCAATCCTTGTCTAATATTCTCATTTAACTTACTGCTAACATGATAAAGTTGCAACACTTGCCCAGTTGTACTGTTGTTTTGAGGGCATCTTCTTTTTCCTTTGTGAATCTTTATCTTTTATTGATTTCGATGATACAAAATACACAAATGTCTGCATTCATCTCAAAAACTACCAAACTTTTAAACTGACTTGTTCACAACATGCACAAGGGATACAATTAGGATACTGTTGTTAAGTCATTAAAGCTAGCATTTTTTGGAATTACTATTGATTCACTCATAGATTCTTTGCATTTGAAATTTACACAAATATATTCTATAATCAATGTTATTCATTTAATAATTACTTGATTACTTTTGTCAATTGGATGAATTTGTAACATTTAATTTTAGAATTTAGTGTTATATCATGTATATTATGACCATTTGCTCACATTCTTAGTCTTCAAGACTTTTAACCATATACATGATATATATTAGTTGCTAACATGTGCATGATTTGGTCTTTTTGGTGTTTGACAATCATTTCACATCTTCTTATTTTTATGAGCTAATTGTATAATGTGTATAACGTAACGGTACCCAAATTGCACCGAGTACCAAAATTGCAACTATTTAGCAAAAATTGCAGTGGACATCTAACAGGATTTCCTAGAGACTAAACAATTTGTATTTTTATGATTTGATAGTATGCACATCTTTCAACATAGGTAAAAATATTTAGATATGCACAAAACGTTCAGAGTGTTTATCAATAGATGAAGTGTTTACTGAAACAGTAAAATGTACTAAAACGTCGTCATGCGACGTCATTAAAACGTCATCTTTTTAAAATGATCAAATACAATATGTTACAAGTATTTATCTAAAAAAAATTAAGAGTAAGCATGGACTAATATCCAATTGTTCAAAATATTTGAAGAAATTAAACAAAAGCTCTGTTATTAGACTTTTGACGATGCAAATTTAAGTATGGATGCAATTTGGGTACTCCTCATTTCAAAATCATTGATGGTTTGGAGGTCAGTTTAGACCAATATTTCTATGATTCTATATGGATTAAAAATCAAATTGGTGTACCTATATAATAAAGAATGATATGGCTACAAAATAAACACAGAATGGAGATTTTTGTCTTTATCATAAAAAAAACGTTGGTGAAAAAACTGTCAAAATACATGAAATAGGTGCAATTTGGGTACTGTCAAGTTAGAAGAATTTTAGTCAATTTAGTTCGGTAAAAAAAAAAGAGTGCCAAGGGAATTTACTGTAACATAATAGTGATGATGCCTTCATGCCTCCTTACCATGAAATCAAGGAATCTTAACTTTAAGAGTATAGAATCAGTATAATATTAAAGATTTCTTCCCTGAACTTAAATTTGAGTAGTGTTGAACTGTTGATAAATGAATGCTGATTTCATTTTCAGTTCAATATGGAGAAAGAGTCGAAGAAAGCAAAATCTCAGGATGGTGAAAGAAGGAAGCGTAAAAGAACTTCTTCAAAGAAAGATGAAAAGAAAAGTAGAGGAAAGCAGAAAAAGATAGATGAATCTTCAGATGCTTGTAATTCCCAGGAAAACCAGCAGAATAAAGAAGGTGGATCACCGTCACGACCAACATCACCAGAAAATTGTTCTATATGTTTGGGTGACTTACAAAACAAATCATTCACTGACAGTTGTTTTCATATGTTCTGCTTTGTTTGTCTGAAGGAATGGTCCAAAGTAAAGGCTGAATGTCCTCTCTGCAAACAGAAGTTCAAGAATATCATTTACAATGTCAATTCATATGAAAAGTTTGATCGTTACAATATTGAAGAAGAGGCTAATAAAAGTCGATGGGAGAGAGATGGAACTAGATTTCGGTATAGAACCACTTTGACATTTGAACGTAGACTTACGATTGGACCAGAACATAATTATAATCAACCAATTGCCAGGCCATCTAATGTTACCACAAGATCTCATTGGAGGAGACATAGAGAGCCAGCTACATCAGAATTCCGTAGAAGGATCTACACTAATGGAATGCAAGCAGAAGAGGTTACTGATAGAAGACTAAGAGTAAGGGACACAACTCCTAATTTTTACAGACAAAACCCTGCAACAATGCATAGATTGGTTCCTTGGTTAAATCGAGAACTGAATTCTCTACTTCAAAATCAGCCTGACCATGTACAGCTTGTAATAGAAATTATAATGGGACTTATTAAATCTCACTCAATTGATAGTGAAGATTTTTACCAACATGTATATCCGTATGTTGGAAGACATACTCGCCACTTCATGCATGAGTTTTCATGTTTTGCCAAATCACCCTACAACATGATAGCCTATGATGCTCAAGTAGTTTACCAGCCAGGACCTGTGACATTGGATTCAGATAGCAATGATTCATCTGCCGACATTGATGATGATTTATTAGATGAAATCATTGATATTGAAGATGAAAATTCCAATCCTAGATCGCCTCAGGTTGACAGAAGGATAAATCATCCTTTCAGCAGTGTGTCCAACTTGTCACCATTGTTTAGGAGTGTTAGAGATATACTTGAGGCTGAATCACCTGTTAGTTCTATGACGCTTCCATTATCCGTGTCAGGATGGGATTCCCCAACGCCAGGACCATCATGGATGTCTTTGGGAGCAGATCTGGAATTGCCAATACCCAATGCAACAGAAAGTATACCAGTTGAAGGAAATAGAGCATGTTCACCAATTGACATAGCCTCTACTTCAGATTCTGATTCTGATTCTACTCAGTCAGCTGATAGTAATGGTAGTGACATTGTTTTCGTCAAAGTTGACAAACCATGGGAGGAAAGGTCACCAATAATGTTGTCCTCAGATAGTTCTGAAGTTGAAAGAAATCTTTTCTTAGATTTTGGACATAAACATTATAATAAGAAGAAAAAAGTGAAGAAAGAGCATAAAAAGCACAAGGAAAATAAAAAGGACAGTCGAGAAAATTCCAAAGACAGACATAAACACAAAAAACGGAAAAAGCACCACTCTTCAGATAAGTCTCGTAGACATTCTGCTAAACACAGGGATTCTTGCAGTTCAATATCATCCTCCAAACAGGGTGAACAGTCAACTTCTAAAACTAAGAATTTGGAAGCAAATTTGGATAAAAGTTCAGAGATTGTCATAAATACAGAAAACTATCATCATAAAAAGCTTAGAAAACATAAAAATGATGGACAAAAACACAAATCAAAATCTAGCAAAAAATTGAAATCTGTTATAGTTTTACCAACTGCAGGAAATAATGAAATTCAAAATAGCGTTAATAGATCATTGTCTTCTGAATGCTTATTCCCTTCAGCTTTAGCATTGATTAATCAAACTTCTTCTTCAAGCTCTCAATCTATATCACCCTATAAGAAGCATTCTTCTGGACACAAGAAGTCGAGCAAGTTAATTGATATAGTACCAAAGCTTTTGGATAAATTAAACTCAGATTCTAACAAACCAGAGGTACAAACAAGTCTGCCCATGTCAGCAGATCACATGGTAACATCGACTGTTACTTCATGTACACCATTTCTTACACAGACTAGTGATAAAAATAGCTTACAGACAAGTAAACCTGATGAACCAGAAACAGAATCTAATAGCACAACAAATCTTACAAGAGAATCTACTCCATATCACATAGATGACAGTATTTTAAGTTTAGAAAACAGTAGACGTTGTTTGAAATGTGGACTTCCATACATACCAGAACTTCTAGACAGTTTTGATATATGTGTTACATGTAAAAAGAAAAAAGTTTGTGAAACTGAAAGTAGGGGATATTCCAATGTATTCAGTGAGCTGTTTCAGGATAACATATTTACTTCAACTGCTAGTAATACAAATACAATTAAAAATGAGGGAAATGACAATCCAGATAACACTGACACTAAGTCTTGTCCAGAAACCAGTCAGAACGTTGTTATTCAGGAAGGCACTGAAAGTAGTCTACGGCCAGTACTGAATCAGGTTGATTTGACTTCTATCAATGGACCTCTGTTGGATATTTCTGAATCTGAAAGTGATGATTGTGAACTAATTGTGACTAAAAGTGACTCAATGAACACTCACAAAAATGATTTAGAAAATCCTCTGTGTATAGATATTACAAAACCAATTCATGATGACGATTTGAGTCTGCAATCAACAGGTAGAAGAGCTGATACCTATATGAAATCCTTACTACAGGACAATACTATGAGTGATACTTCAAAGATTGTTAACAATAATCCATCAAACACTTCCCAATCTGTTACCATTGCAGCAAATAGTTCTTTACCGTGGATTATTAGTAATTCACCAACACCGTCTTCTGACAATTGGCTAGGATTCACTGCACCAAGTTCTAGTTTACATTCGTCACAGTCAACACTTCAACCAATCTTTCCTTACTCAATACCCTCAATTTACTCCTTCCCGAGTAACATTTATGCTGGTCATAGACAGCCAATATACTCAAATAGTGATTTTTTGTCGGGTTATTCATCCAGGAATTGCAGTTCTTTTATCAATGATTTACATGCTGATAACTGTTCTCAGAAAAAGCCTGTATTTATTGATCTAGACGATCACAGGGAAACCGTCACAACTTCAGCATTACCTGTGTTTTCTTCTGAAAAAATCTGTCTCTCAGATTCCGAGGATTCAACCAGTGCAGACCTACAAAATGTATGTGCACGGACAAGTATGGCAAATAGCCAAAATGTAACTTCAACCCAAAATTTATTATTATTGAATGATTCAACAGAGGAAGATTTAAGTGATGATGAAACAGCATATGAAATGGATACGGATCAAGACAACTGTGATCTTGATGAAGATCAAGACGGCTGTGACCTTGATACGGATCAAGACAGCTGTGAACATGATAAGGATCAAGATGGCTGTGAACGTGATACAGACCAAGATGGCTGTGAACATGATACGGACCAAGATAGTTGTGAAAGTGATACTAACAAAATAAGGCCAAATGATGAGTGTAATTCTCAGTCTGAAAAATATGCCTGTAGTGAAAACGTAATTAATGACGTGGACATGACATCTACCTCTGAATGGCTGGAAGATGCTTTTAAAAGGAAGGAAAATCAATTAATATTAAACACTGAGGAAAAGAAGGAGGATTATAAAAACAATAAATTGGAAGGAGAAAAAAGTGATGAAGAAAATGAACTTTCAACTTCGGATTTGGATTGTGAAATGTCAACCCAGGTCTCAGAAGTCCCTTCATCTCTAGATAAAAAACTAGAAGGTATGACAGAGTTCTCCTCATCAGTACTGCAAGGAATTGAGAAGGACAATAGACTAACCTTTCACAATATATTATCTAAAGCAAAATGTGGAAATTCTAGTAATGTCAATTGTATAGAAACTGAGGAGGAAAATTTTTTATCGCCATCTAACCAATCAAAAGTTGACTCACCAGAGAATGATATAAACACTTTACCTAACTCACTAGAATTAAACCCTGATACTTTCCATCAAAGTAATTCATTGTTTGTGCGTAACTCAGAATATCAGATGGACAATTTAGTTAGTAATATGAATGGAAATTTGAATAGTATAGATGAATTTGAGATAGATTCATTACGTGCTAATAGTGCTTCAATGAATTCAAAGGATAACTTATACAAGTTTATGAATGAAAATGGCTGTAATAGAGGTGTGAGAAGTCCGACATCTGTTACTATGGAAACAGATCCTGTTGAAAATATTGAAATGAATTATGATTCTTCAATGTCAAAACCATTTTCTCTTCCGCTGTTTCCGTTTGAAACAATCTCAGGAAGTTATGTGTCAGACAGTATAACACAAGGGTCAGGAGTTATCTCCCCTGGGATAAATAACCAATTACCTTCTGCTGATAGTGAGAGAAGATCAGACAATGATAAGAGTGAGGAAAATAGACAAGAAAATATGGATAATGAAGATCAATTAACAATCCCTGATGATCTTCAAGATACCACAAACGACACAGAAAATTTGATTGGTTCAAATTTGACTGAATTTTCTTCTGAATCTGATAGAGAAAATGATTTCACCAATGGTTCTGATGACAGTAGTAGTAGTAAGACAGTTAAATTTAGGGTTGATATATTACATTCTGAAAGGGATTTGTCTAACAACTTTGCTAATATATTTGAAAGTAGTGATAGTAATTAAATATCATAGTGTACTTTTGACCCTATATACATTGATATATCTTAATTCCAAAAAAAAAAGGATACCATTTGTAGCACAATGTAATACAAATATTATTTATAATAGCATGCATTATAGTTTTGTACTGTGTACAATATTTTGTTATATTGTTTTCCTATTTTTATTGTACAAATTGGCTGAGTGCGATACATGAGTTGTTAACAATGGTCATGATGGTAAAGATAATCAAAATGAAGTATGATGTAGTATAATAATTTGTCAATCATTAAATTTTAATCTTAATTTATACTATGGATTTTGAAAGTCAACTTTTTGCGAACTTTGCAAACAATCTGGTTGGAGCAAAAAAATCATGAATTCACTTTTTAATTTCTTTTTTTTTAATTTTTGTTCTGTCTTTTCTTTTGCTCTTCTTGTCCATAAAAGAAGGTAGTTTTCTATTATTTCTAATTCATGTTGTTTCTAAAAGGCTAAGGGTAAGATTTAAAAAAGATAAAAAAAAATTAAACATGTTAAGGACCATATTTCTTAATTAAAACATTCAGTGTTCCACATACTTCTTATGACATTTAGTATAAGTGATATTTTAATTATGTAAACATTTTTTATTTACTATGAATTAATTTTACCATGTTCACAAGACAAACAGTATCATGAATATGAACAAAAATGTTAGACAGAGATTTTTATTTTTTCAACTTGATTTTTGCAAATTTTTTACATGAAATATGTGCTATTTTGTTAGATGATTTGATGGAAGTAAGCATGTGTTAAACAAATAGCATTAATTGTACTTAACATAAGGAATACATAAATAGCTTTTTCAATTTTGCATTTCTCATTTTCAACTGTAATATGACTAATTTTTGATAGCCAGACAATGCCAGAATTTCCATTTTAATTGGATAACAAGTTATTATCCTTTCTTTGATAGATTGGCTTACTACAACAAATTGTCACTAGATATTGAGTAAAATGTCCTGTCTGAACAGTTTATTATTTCAAACTATTAAAAATATTCAGAGTAAGATCTGTCATGTCTATGGTAATGTATTATTTAATATGCAGTCACAGATAAACTGCTTATCTTAAGATATATATATGTGTATGATAAAGATTTTAGAAGTCACAAGTTTACATATTTATTGGAAAAAAGAAAATATTTTAATTTATTTGTACTTCAAACTTTAGACAAAAACCAATACAACAAAATATTTGCATGTAAAGGAGGGGAAATAACTCTGACATGTCAGATAGGTTAGATAGGTCATATATATTCAGATTTGATTGTCCACCTGATTGTCTTTTTCTGAATGTTCCCTGACAGCTAGACATATATGTGTGTACAGCCTATATTACATATAATTTTGTGCTTGAATGTCACATGAATGTTCATTTATCAGATTGTTCATTTTTTTATTTTTGTTTTAAACATTATACATGTTATAAAACTAAATTTCAAGAACTATTTCAATATACTGTCAATTCAGAAATTATTGTGAGGTTTTTATTATTGCGAAAAATGCGAAAGATTTGCAACACAATAATTTAAACATTTTGAAATATTTTATGTGAACTAAACAGAATTTTTTCTGAAAATCGTAAAAATAAAAACCCCATTAAGTCATAAATGAAAAATCGCAATAATAAAACTCGCAATAATTTTGAATTTACAGTAATACATGACACATTCCCCATTCTATTTTCAACTTTTTGCTATGATAAAAAGGAATATCCAAGTTAAATAATATTTCATGAGTTGATTCACTAAATTTTATCCACATTTGAAAAGTGCATTAGCTTGAGTTTAGCTTATTTAAATGTAGTAAGAAATTACATCTAGATGTGTATTGTACCTAACGTTATTTTCCTACAAATGTTTATTTATATGCACCGATATATATATATATTCTCTACTGTACATTTTGTTCCTCTTTTTAATCCCCCCAAATGGAAAGTTTGTTTTACATCTTTTAAATAATTTGTACAAATTCAGCATCATTTTTCTCTGTACGTTTAAATGCATTTATAGGTGATTGATTTAAATAATGGTTAAATCACTTTTTACATGTTTGATATGGCATTTCTCACATTAGTCATGCAAGGGAAGCATCTTACAACACTTTTTAAGTCTGCATACTCTTAAAATTGCTGTCCCTACATTTGTTATTCAGTATTATTTTTATCGTCTTACATGGTGCTTATCCTGCATTAGTCACATGGAAGGAATTAAAAAGGGCATTTTAGTTATCAATAAAAACAATTAGATTGTACAACAAATAAACTTAATCACTGAAAACAAATTAATCTGACTGGATGCTTATGAGCCAAAATAGTTATTTTTTAATTCAAAGACAGATCACATTAATTGATATGTATATTTAATTACTAGTATATTATTTGTCATAAAACTATATCAGATGTATTGGGTTTTTATCTGCACAGATTCATCTGACTTTTGTTATTAGTATTTTGTGTTATATGTATGACAGGACAATTTTTATGAACATGGTGAAGGTTTCAAGATGCTGTCAGCAATTCTCATGAAACTTTGCTGAAATATTTATATCTTTTAATGTAAGCTCTCTTTTGATTTTCATAACTATCTAATATGACACTAAGAATTCATTTTAACTTTATTTGTTAATAGTCTTATAACAGTTTTACCAAGTATTGCACAACAACACTGTATTGAACAACAGCAAGAAATCTTTAATTGAAATTCAATCAATTCATATAAATAATTTCAAGTTCTTTGCTACATTTATTCAGAATCCTATAATATGTCAAATATATAATAACAATCCAAATTCAGACCTGTATCAAGCTTGAATATTGTGTCCATTTTTGCCCCTACTGTTCAGGGTTGAAACTCTGCTGGTGTATTCAGCTGCACCCACCAAAGCAGTTTATTAAATTTTGTCTATAAATTAACATATGGTTGAATATATTTACCATTGACAACATTGTTCTAGTATTAATATATCCATTGTAAATAAATATAATATATATTTACTTTCACATCAATTGACTGTTCAGAGGGAGAGAAAATTACAAATGTTAGAAGAAGTTTTTTGAAGTCTTCCATTATTTAGATTATAATTTGTGTTTAATTATAAATAGTAATTTTTGTATTTACATTGATTTAACACATATCTATTGACTTATTGTTTTGTTGTAATTGTAATATACTTGTTACAATATTCGTTGTTATTTATTTTATTTCATGCTTATAAAGTTAGAGAATTTCTATAGTGCTGAATATATAAGCTGATACATCTTTTTTGAAATTAAATATTTCCCATATGTCATTTGTGTTGTAATTTTATTTATCCAGGACAAACTAAACCTTAACTCTTATATTTTAGGAAGACTTTGATAAGTATATATCATGTATACAGGTTTCTGGTGATCTTTTTAGATCAATTTCTAATATCATGAAGAAGTGAGTCACCTGTTTTTGGTGTATTATGATGGTCAAGCTACATGTACTTCTGATCTCCATTCCATTTTAACAGGTAATTCTGAATTTCCAGCATAAACTCAGTCATTATGAAAAATAAAAAACCAGACAAGACAATTTTTTTTAACATTCTTGTTTCTTTTTTTTTATTAAACAGAAACTAATTATGACTTGGCCCATATTATGCTCTTAGTTCCTACTTCAAGTTCAACTGATTGTCATGGCTATAAATAATATATTTTGGTAAATAAGACATGATGATACTATGAATAATGGAAATTGTTTGATAAATATCAATGAGACAGCAATCACACAACATAAAATTTGAAACACCTAGAGGCTGACATACAGTTTTCAACCAAGTATCTTTACAATGTGACAAAAATCTAAATAACCAAAGTCTTACAAATTCATGAAGAAATCACTCAGTCTAATATCAAAGAACTGCAATTATCAACACATAGTGTATGCAAGAAATAAAAGTGTAACACATGGAATTAGACAACTATTGATGAATTTCTAGTCTGGATGCTGATCTGATTAGTTAATCCTTTTTGTCGAGCCTTCGACTTAAGTCGAAAAAGCGAGACTAAGCGATCCTACTTTCCGTCGGCATCGTCGTCAGCGGCGTCCACAAATATTCACTCTATGGTTAAAGTTTTTGAAATTTTAATAACTTTCTTAAACTACACTGGATTTCTACCAAACTTGGACAGAAGCTTGTGTATGATCATAAGATAGTATCCAGAAGAAAAGTTGTAAAAATAAAATTCCATTTTTTCCATATTTTACTTATAAATGGACTTAGTTTTTACTGTGGGGAAACATTACATTCACTCTGGTTAAAGTTTTTTGAATTATAATAACTTTCTTAAAATATCCTTGGTTTGTACCAAACTTGGACAAAAGCTTGTTTATGATCATAAGATAGTATCCAGAAGTACATTTTGTAAAAAAATAAATCCATTATTTCCGTATTTTACTTTTAAATGGACTTAGTTTTTCTACAGAGAAACTTCACATTTACTCTGTGGTTAAAGTTTTTAAAAATTTAATAACTTTCTTAAACTAGCTGGGTTTGTACCAAACTTGGACAGAAGCTTATTTATGATCATAAGATAGTATCCAGAAGTAAATTTTGTTAAAAGATATTTCCATTTTTTCTGTATTTTACTTTTAAAGGGACTTACATTTTCTTCCAGTTAACATAACATACAGTCTGCAGTTTAAGTTTTCAAAACATTAATTAGATTCATTAACTATCCTACATTTTTACCAAACTTGGACAGATGCTTCTTACAATCAAAAGGAATATTTTTATTTGATTTTTTTCCTCCTTTATGTTGAGCCTGCGATTTACAGCAAAAGTAGGCGAGACACTGGGTTCCGTGGAACCCTTACAAATTTTGAAACTGATTATTTATATTGTGCTGTTACTCCAGCTTCCAAGGCTTGGAAGGGTTGAAAACAAACATTATCACCCTGTCACATCTGTTGTGTTCCTGTCCTTAATCAGGGTCCTGTAATTCAGTGGTTGTTTTTGATTGCTGTCTATCTTATTTGTCTTTGTTTTTATTGTTTTGGGGGTTAAGTCATTTCAAATGAAAGGCTTCATTCAAAGAAGACTTGTCACAAAACAATAACATACGCTCTTTGAACTACCATAATCAGTAAATACATTTCCATAATAAACTTACACAGTACTGATATTAAGCATGACAGACATATGGAAATGGGAAATATGTCGAAGAGACAACAATCCTACTATATAGCAGACAATAGCCGAATGCCACCAATGGTCTTCATATAGCAATACGCACAGTAAAACTCAGTTCAAAATTAAGTCAAAGTCCGATGTCAGAAAAGGTAACAGAAGAAACTAAGCAAAATGACAATTAAACATCAATTAACAAAGGACTACTAGCAGTTACTGAAATGCTAGCTCCACTCCAGGCCTCAAATAAACCGATTAAAAGATTATGTCTTCATTATATGAATATCAAGAACAATTCTTCCTGTTAGAGGTTTTGTTTCATACCATCATAAAATTTATGAGAACACAACCCATATCATGCCAACAACTGGGTTTTAGAATATGTTTTCCGAGGCAAATACCATTTAAGTGAATTAATTTTAAAGAAAAAAATAAAGGCAGCAGTAGTATACCGCTGTTTAAAACTCGTAAATCCTATATGGACAAAAAACAAATTAAATTGGTGTAACAAACTAAAACCGAGGGAAACTCATTAAATATAAGAGGAGAACAAAAAAAAATTTAAAATGTAACAAAAACAGAAACGGACTTAGCATTAGACAAAATTCGACGAGAATAACAAATATAACATCAAAACCAAATACCTGAATAATGGACAGAAAAGTACCGTGACACGTCTTATAGTAATTAGAATTCACACTCATAAAGTCATCTTTAATGACTTGACAACAGTATTGAAACTATACCCGTTCTTGATAAGTCTGTTTATAGGTTGAGTTAGCTTTTGTGGTGAATTTCGATATTTTTGTGTTTTGTAAAGAATATTACCATGAAAGATTGGATGTGAAATACCTGAACTTATAAGAAGTCTACATGTTGTTATATTTACGAATGATGTCCTTGTACCGATTATAAAATTGGGTAAATGTTTTGACAAGTTTGAGATTTTGAAACCCCTGATGACGGTACGAATTTTTTAGTAATAGAGTGTGGGTGGGGGGGCTCATATTCGCCGGGGACACAATTTCGCCGTTTTATTTATGATTTTGAGGTGTAAAAACTTCAGAGGATGGCTGAAATGGAAGAAATATGCCGATAAATTATAATTTTATAACAAATATGATAATTTTTTTAAACTTTAACAAAATTACGGCACTTCCTGCAAAGGGCCGAAAACCGGCCAACGATTTTCAGTCATTTTCCTGAATGAAAAACAGGATTTTCAAAGTATTTGTTTTTAAGTAATTTTTTGACTGGTTGGCCTGAATTTCTGTTTTTTACACCTTTGAAATGTCTGCTGTTTATCTTTAATGAAATTTATTTGATAGATATTATTTAAAGCTGCATTTATTTGGTTTTAAATAGATGTGTAAAAACGGCGAATATGTGTCCCCCATTGACAAAACATCAGGAAAATCCAAACACCCTTTTATCTAACTTTACAGATGATTATTTTCAAACAAACACGTTTTCAAGCTTAGGCATGTGAAGTTATCTTCATATAGAAATATGAGTATACTTCAAAAAAATATAGACCTGAACATAAAATGTAGAAAACATGGAAAGATATGGCGAAAATGGGCACCCCACTCTACATATATTTCTTTCGTAAAATTCTGATACGTTGTGGTTACATACACTCGTGAGCGAATCCAACTAAATGAGATACATACAAAAAATTAGATGGTGACAAGGGAACGTCACATCTAAAAATGAATAATTAACAATAGGAAATGAAAAATCATCTCTCACTTTTATCATATAGATATCGGTATTAAGTTTCCTGTTAATGATATCAGGATGGAGGAATGGACAGAATTCATTGTTAGTATTAGCTTTATTTAAAGTTAGTTCTACAGGATAATTTTTCTTAAGTGTACATACTGAAATCGTCATTATTGAGGGCCAATACATCATCCAAATATCTAAAAGTATTATTAGATATTAGCATCAGATGTTGTTTTGGTTGGTCTTTGCTGATTTTAGTCATATGTTGTAACTCATAACAATACACTTACAGGTCCGCAATAAGTGGTGCACTAGCTGCTAGTTTCCATTGGAATTTCGATAACTTGACGATATACGGAATCTCCAAAGTAAATATAAATGCTATCTACTAAAACTTCAAGGTCAATCATAGTTCAATGTACAAAAGCAGGTCCAATTGGCATAGTTTGATTGTTTGTTGCTTCTAATGACATAAAAAAAAGATTGAATGTTTATAATCACATTCTAACATTTTAAATTCCCATGTGGTTAGGTGTGATTTTTTTTTCTTAAAAAGAATATGAGGCAATGTGGTATAAGAAGAAGAAAAAATAAAACTTTGAAAAGATTCAATATTACCAATATCATGAATATAATCATGCTATATATTTTGCCGACCTTTTTTTATTCAGTATATTAAAACTGGTCAGGAGTTATCTTCCTTAGTTCATCGTTGTATTTCAATCTACTTGTACAATGATTATTCAGTTATCCTCCAGTTCAAAATAAAGCCTCCAATGCTAAACCATAGCAATATTAACTTTAAATTCCCGCCTTAAAATTAAAAGTTATCTTTAACTTCAGTGCTCACAAGTACTTTAAGTTATCTCTAACTTCAGTGCTAACAAGTACGTTGCTTTGATTATTTATTTGTACAAACACAATGGATTTCTAGTTTGAATTGTTCTATATTTGTTTTCACTGTTTTATTATACGGTCTAAAATAATGATTAAACTCTAGAAAAATAAAAAAAACTCATATTCCTCATCATTTTTGTTTACTTTATTAACAAATCATTTAATACCTCCAATGGAAAAACACAGTCTAACCATTTTTGGTTGCATAGTCTATAGCTAAACACACCAAACTCCAAAACATAATTATATAGTTATAGGAAGATGTGATACGAATGAACTAAAATTTAAACAAAACATACAAGACAAACAATGGCCAGTGGCTCCTGGCTTGTAACAGGCACACGCATGCAGCGGGGTAAATCATGATATGTGAGATCACAACCCTTCTCTATACCTCTAGCCAATGTAGAATAAACAAACACATACAAATACGAACAGTAAAACTCAGTAAAAAAGACGTCCGAGTCCGATGTCAGAAAAAGTAGCAAAAGACACTGAGCAAAATGACAATGACGTATAAATTAATAAGGGACTACTACAAGTTCACAGGCACTTGTCTCAGAAAAAAATCATATATACCATAATAATGACTTTTTTCTGAGACAATTGTCTGTGTAACAGTTACTGACATGCCAGCTCCAGACTTTGATTAAACCGATTGAAAGATTATATCTTCATCATATAAAAATCAAGCACAACGGTTCCTGCCTTTACGGGTTTAGTATCGAACCACCACAAACTATATGAGAAGAACATAACATGTACCCTACTAATAACTATTTTTAGAATAAATGTATTTCCGATGCAAAGACTTTACCAATGAATCAATATTAATACAAATAATAATACGCCAGACGCGCGTTTCGTCTTCATAAGACTCATCACCGACGCTCATATCAAAATAGTTATTAAGCCAAACAAGTACAAAGTTGAAGACCATTGAGGACCTAAAACTCAAAAAAATTGTGCCAAATACGGCTAAGGTTATCTTTTCCTGAGATACGAAAGCCATAGTTTTTCGAAAAATTCAAAGTTTTAAAACAGGAAATTTATAAAAATGACCATATAATGGATATTCATGTCAACACCGAAGTGCTGACTACTGTGCTGATGATACTCTCTGTGACGAACCATCCACCATCAGTGGCATCAACCCAGTCACAGTGATGTAAATAGTTATCAAAGGTACTATATACCCTTTCTAATTAATGATTTGACAATTTTTTATTTGTGACAAGCTATAACTGGCTCGATTAGAGAAGGAGAATTTCCTTTACATGATTTTCAAATCAAATCTTCAATTTCCACTTTTCCATTTGATACAATAACTTGTTTAAAACTCATTAATTTTGCAATACCACAATGAATTAATAGTAAGTTCTTCTTTGAATACGAACATTTGAAGGTCTTTGAAATGAATGTGTATCAAATTTTTGAATATATATTTTTTTTTAATATTTTAAAAATATTTCACCGAATGTACATTTCAAAAAAAAATATAACAAAAATCCCAAGTTTAACGTATTGCCTGGAATGAGGTTCGGAAATGCAATAGGTTGAATAATCTTCATCATCAGACTTGATACCTAGACGGAAACTTATTATTCTATGATAAATTTCCGACATGAATATCTCCGGGTCAGCATCAGTCTATACATGGAAGTATTAACCATGGTCTATATACTATTGGTTATTGTGGTGAAACATTATGTTTGATACTAATCGTTCAATAATTGGGGGATTCATATAGATATTCTACAGTCACTAATTTATAAATGCCAATTTGATGTTATAAACAGATATGTGACACACAATTAACAGCAACGCATAAATTGTTAGAAAAAAGTAAAATCACAAAAATACTGAACTCAGAGGAAAATCAATTCGGAAAGTCCATAATCACATAGAATCAGTCTTATAATGAGCATTAAATCACCGCAACTTCGAACATTAGACCATTTACGGCCTGTTCTTCGTTTGTGAATTACCTAAAATGTCCGGAATTAGAAATAAGACTACGAAAGGGTTCTTATTTTTAGATCTTCTATACAATCTACAAGACTCCAATAATGCTACGAACACATCGAAATCTCGAACAGCTGACTCCGAGCCAATATTTTCCATAATCGGATTATCTCTTGGCGTATTTGGGAACTTACTCGCTTTGATTATTTTAATGAAATCAGCACACATACATAAATGGAAAGTGTTTTACAAGATGATAACGACATTATCCATCGTTGACCTAACAGGAATTTTGTTTTTATCACCAATTGCAATAGCTGTATATACAAATGAGATGAACTGGGTTGGCGGGAAAGGACTTTGCCATTTCTTCTCGTTCATGTTGATATTCAGTAGTATGTGTACGTGTTTGATTATAGCAGCAATGGCGCTTGATAGATATGTTGCTATTGTTCATCCAATAAAGTATAGAACAATACCGAAGGATAGACTAGTCAAATTTGTTATAGCAGGAATTCTATTTTTCTCAGCGTTTGTTTCCTGTTTTCCTATAATGGGAATTGGTCATAATGTCGTTCATTTTCCGGGATCTTGGTGTTTTTTCTAATTTTTACGATTCATTTATCGATTGTGCAATATTTGCTTACTTTTATTCGATCACCATATTACTGCTAGTGATCATGACAGCTACTCTGAATATTTGGGCTTTAGCAAAGTTAATTGTTGGCAAACGAAGCAATGTTAGAAGAGGCAGCAACACTGCCCGGTCCAAACGACATAATGATGTGTATATCATTATTCTGCTAATTGTAATTTTTGTAGTGTTTGCTGTTTGCTGGTCACCATTTGTGGTAAGTTGAAAACAATTTTTAAATCATCATAAAAAAAGTGTATAAATATCTGTACGATTAAGGTAATTATACATTGTTTTAGTTTAAAACAGAAAAACTTATGTGATTTTACCTCTAAATGATATTACCATGTTCATTTGATATACAGGCGGTCAAGACCTCGATTGTAATTATAATCTGTTTTTTCCCCCGTTGCGACAAGATGGCTATACTTTTTGAAATCATTGCAGTTGTGGCTATTCTGGCGTTTCTAAAATAGTGATTGAAATCAACCATAATTGTTATAATCAAAGTTTGAAAAATGTATTTGCCAAATACATGTACTTTATCTATCAAATTACGTTATATAGAAAATATTAAGATGGTATGATACAACAATTTATCACGAATGTACTAAAGGACATCATCATGTTGTGTCTTCAACAACACGTTAACTCTTATTCTTATTGCATCATAGTCAGCTATATAAGGCAACGATAGTACATCCAATCAAGAAGTGAAAACTCACGGCATGATATTTAACCTAAACAACAGCCATTACAACCGACACTAGTCAACACCAACCAGTGGAATATAGTCAGGTACAGTATATAGAAAATGCAACATAACCAAACATGTTTTGGAGCACACCTCCTTCCCCCTTTAATCTGAAATAGTGTTTTTTTAAAGCACATCATCACAACAAAATGAAACACGTCGGAAAAGGACTGATTAAGCAGATCTTTATAAAGCACAATAGAAAAGAAAATAATACAATGAGACAACATATATACAGTAACGATATTATTAGGGTAATCACACTAAAAGTTTGTTTAAAGCCTAATGTCAACTGAACAATGCTTAATAATTATCGACAGGATGTAGAACAAAATTTGTTAATTTTGTTGTTGTTGTATGTATGCTTTTTGAATATGTTTTTTTCTCGTTCAGATATTGTCTAAGGTAGATAATATAAAAAAGAAAATGTGGTATGATTGCCAAAGAGACACCTATAGTTGTTAATTTCTGTGTAATTTTAATCCACAGGAGACCAAAATAACACAGAAATTAACAACTAGAGGTAACCGTACGGCCTTGAGCCGACAATAATCCAAGCCCATACCGCATAGTCAGTTATAAAAGGCCACAAAACGATTTGTTTAAATAGAACGATAAAGTCATGTTGGTCATTATTAATTGATATTTACTTATCAGACACTTATAAGTTAGTTATATCCGGTATGTCTGGTACGTAATGTTTGTCCTTGTATTGAAATTAATGTGTCTAATGAATGTTTCAAAAACTAAAGTGAGTCTTCCTCTTTCAATTGGCAAATACTGCCTTTGTTGTTTGGAACACAACCATTTAGATTTTTGTGTTTTTTAATGCTCTTAATTCTGTTTTTGATTCCAACTATTTTAAATCGAGCGCTACTGATGAGTGTACCGAGTTATACGCTTAGCTGCCATCTTCAAAGAGATTTTAATGAATGAAATAAATTTGCAATGGTTTTAACAATTTCATAGTGCTTTGAGAATATTGATAACAGGTAATCCAAAGTAGAATTGTTTTATGCTGTAACTAGTGTTTATTTTCATAAATATAATAAGACAGCTATTTTTTGTACAATGTCAAAGTTTTGAAATCTGTTGTTACAATTTAGAAAGCTATCAATTTATTCATTTAAGTTGAAGTATAAAACAATATTAGGTCAATGTCAGAAAAATATCAACTTTTTTGTACTCGGCGAAAAACTTGGGAAGAGCTCGGTAGAATCTCGCCCTTCCCCAGTTTCTCAGCCTCATACAAAAAAGTTGATATTTTTTCTGACATTGATCTAATATTGTATATATGCCTTGTTTCTTTTTAGGTTCGGATCATTATTTCCCAAATTACTGGACGTCATGATAAAATGGTGGACCTCGTTACTCTAAGGATTGCATCATTTAACCAAATATTAGATCCATGGGTGTACCTGTTATTCCGGAGAGAAAGCCTTAGAAGGCTCGTTGGACAAATAAGTAAATATTTACCCGTGTCGAGCAAAGAAAGATTTTTTGCACAACTGTTTAGTGCTTCAAGCTTTCACAATACTCAGATAGAAGCCGATGAGAGCTCTGATAAAAATTCTGTTGAAGTCGGACAGAAAAGTTTGAATTCTTCGGACTCAAAAACCTCAATGAAAACTTTGGAAATCACAGCATTATAGATTACCGGAGTGATAATTTGCTTTTAAGATAATCACGAAGACAACATATGACTGGAAAACTATGGAACTTAAAAGAATAAGATTAATTTAAGATATACGAATGTTAAGAGCTAATTGCACATAACGTTACTAGCTATTTATGAACATTTTACGATGCAAACAAATTCGACTAGCAGTTTTTGATTTTATTTTTAAATAAAAGTGTGACTGTATATTTGTTCTGCAAAACACATGTTCGACATGGAAGGAAAACTATATTACAAAAGTTCCAGAAAACGAAAATTACATGATATGTATTCCTTATTCATAAAAGAAATGCCTGGGACTTAAAACCCGAAAAAAATGTTTACCTTTAGAATGACAAGCAATGATATTGTAACATTAATGTGGTTTTAAAGGCTATATTTAGCAAGTTATTATTATCACCTAAGTGCATTTTAGAATTAATCACAAGGACATGTAGTTTTATACATGCATACACATTTTCATAAATGAAGGAGGGAAGCAGTTTTATACTGTCATAAATCGACGTCAGCAGTAATTTACATACTTCATAAATCAAGATTTGAAATAAGTGAAAAAGCAAATTTACATTATAAGCATTTATTGCATGCATACTTGAAAGTTGTCTTACATACATATTCATTGTTGAAATAAACTCATCCTAGATACCAGGATCAAAATTTTATATTTCGTCACAGTAGCACCTTACGATGTCCTTACGCAATGTGATTCCTCTAAGATATGACACCACTAACATTACAAGCATAAAATCACCTCAAAAGCTAACCAAACTTTTAAACAGACTTAAGGGGGTTCGAGGATATAAATTATTATTTTTAAATATAGAATTTCGCTAATTTTTTCTACAAATGAAGTTCATCATATACTTAATAGAAAAATATAAATAGGCTCACCGTTAATTTGAGCTTTTGAAATGAGTTTTGGCTATACACACACACACACACACGCACACACCCGCCAACACACACAAACACACAAAAAAACCCAAGCAACAATCAAATAAGTGCCGTAAAATACTTTAAGCTATTTACAAACATCGATGGTTCCAATTTAATTATTTTATGAATGTATATTTTAAAAAACAATGTAACATTTATTTAATATTTAAATGTAGTTTTAAGACAAAAGAGGTTAAATATCAAAATCAAATTTAAATGATAGGGACGTCATAAAAAAATAAATGAAGGATAAAAAAAAAAAAAAAAAAAAAAAACATAATTCAAACAGGTTGTTTTTTCTTTGGGGGGGGGGGGGGGGGGCAACATTGCTGCAAGTTTTGTTTTATTGACATCGATTTTATATATAATGAAAAACTATGTGAATTCAGTTTTTATCTTTCTTTGAACTTTGGATGACATCCCTTAATCATGACTAATTGAAAACAAAGAGAAAACGGAAACAATTGGTCAACAAACATATTTTAATTATAGCTATATCGACCTTTTATATCCGTCCAGGACACTTTTAAGAGGACGACGGACTTGTACGCTACTGATTATAGATGTAAACAGATAAAGAAATAACTAAAATTTGTCGGTCGGATTTGTATAATAATTTGAAATCGAAATTATCGAATTAAATAATATTTGAAAGACAGTAAATCCATAGATATTTGTGTCTGACGTTCGCTTTATATGTTGTCTAGGGATGGGGGTTGATAGGTGTTGTCAGACAACACGTTCTACTATTTAGATAGGAAAGTAAGTTACGGATTTTCTAAATAAAATGCCAAACAATCATCAGTTAGTCTGTCAGGTGAATCATTGACAAACATATTCAGAAAAGACCAATTAAAAATACTTATCCGTCTGATGATGAAAAACATACTGATTTAAATTGAAAGAAAAAATCAAAACGTAATCATATGTCAAAATCAAAAGCTCAAACACATCAAACGAATGGACAACAACTGTCATATTCCTGACTTGGTGACAGGAATTTCTTTAGTGAATTAAACGGTTTTTTTTGTGTCGTAGTTCTCCTCTTATATTTGTTTCCTCAGTTTAAGTTTGTAACCTGGATTTTTTTTCTAAATCGATTTACGAGTTTCGAACAGCGGTATACTACTGTTCCCTTTATTTAAAGCTAACTAAACATCTAAATTGTACGACCCTCGCATTATATTTCATTTTATTGACAACGATGTGTGAACAAAACAAACTGACATAATTGGCAAAACTGACAAATTTGGGGTTTATGTTTATTTACAGCATTCAACATTGTGTTATAATCCTAATCACTATAAAATTAAACAAATTTGTCTCCTTCATTTAAATAAAGAGGTAAAAAAGTGTCTTTAATAATTATATTTATTACTAATGTTTATATAGATTAGTACGTACATTGTGACATGAAAAGTTCAAACGGAAACGGACATATAAACACTTTGTGTTTTTGTTAGATGTATTCATATTTGTATCCATCAGATAGATTGAGCCTTTTTAACTGATATTTATAGTTCGTTCTTATGTTGCACTTTTACACGACATGTTAGGGAAGTATTGGGATCCCGCTACAATGTTTAACCCCGCCACATATTGTATGTATGGGGCTGTACTAAGTCAGGAGGCTGTAAATAGTTATCAAAGGTACCAGGATTATAATTAAGTACGCCAGACGAGCGTTTTGTCTACATAAGACTCATCATTGACGCTTATATCCAAAAATATTTATAAAGCCAAACAAGTTCAAAGTTGAAAAGCATTGAGGATCCAAAATTCCAGACAGTTGTGCCAAACACGGCCGAGGTAATATATGCCTGGGATAAGTAAATCCTTAGTTTTTCGAAAAAATCTAAGTTTTGTACACTATTTATAAAAATGACCACGTTATTGATATTCATGTCAACACCGAAGTGTGGACTACTCGACTCGGGGACGAAACGTCCACCAGCAGTGGCATCGACCCAGTGGTGTAAATAGCAATTCAGTGGTTGTCGTTTGTTATTGTGTTACATATTTGTTTTCCTTTTTTCGTTAAATTTTATTACATAAATTAGGCTGTTAGTTTTCTCGTTGGAATTTTCATTCATAACTGACTATGAGATATATATTTTTGTTCATTAACTATTTCAATGTGCGTTTCGTAATGTGTTTACTTTTCTTCATTGACATTTCAGAAACATGTTTAACTCCGCAGGAATTTTGCCACAAATCAGGAGCCTCTGGCCTTTGCTAGTCTTGAATGATTTTTAATTTAAGTTTCTTGTGTATAATTCAGAGTTTAGACTGACGTCTATTAAGACCTATTGGTGGCCTTTGGCTGTTGTCTGTTCTATGGACGGGTTGTTGTTGCTTTGACACATTCCCCATTTCCTTTCCCAATTTTATTTCCTCATTGTTGAAGGTCGTATGGTGAACTATAGCTGGTATTTTCTGTGTAACATGGTCTCTTGTGGAAAGTTGTCTCATTGGCAATTATACCACATCTTGAGAGAGAGAGAGAGAGAGAGAGAGAGAGAGAGAGAGAGAGAGAGAGAGAGAGAGAACAATTTGGTAAATTAGATTCCATGAGAAGGTATCAAAGAAATATCAGCGTTTGAAAATGTACAACTAATAGGGAACCACATATTGTCTCTATTTTCGTAAAAGTTTGCATAAATTTCCCGTATGAAATTAAATATCAAAGTATAGAAAAAGATTGATCATTGCTGTATTATTGATCATGATTTTGTTTATCATATACCGCAAACTATCATAACGTAACAGTAAGACTTATCATTCTAAATCTTCAGTCAGACTTTTAAAAGAAGCATTTTATTACATTGGAGATAACAGCACCTCTGTTTGTATGTTGAAGTTTTTTGTAGAGCCGAAAAGTCTCACCTGTCAACCAAACTTAAAATATCAAAAGTAATTATAAAGTCAAAGAAATTATATGCAATTTTATGAAAACAATAAGAAATACGCTGATTCACAGAAAACAAGAATGACGTTTAATTATGTCTATTGAAATACAATGTTATGACGTATACAATGTAAATGCTGTCATTGATTGATTACGTAAATTGTGTTTTATAAGCTAATTAACATAATAATAACAATAATAAACAAGAATGTGTCCCCAATACACGGATGGCCCATCCGCACTATCATTTTCTATGTCCAGATGACCGTGAAAATGGGGCAAAATCTCTAATTTGGCATTAAAACGAATGGACGAACGGACGAACGAACGAACAGAAAACATAATGCCCATAAATGGGGCATAAAATACCCACACTTATTACCTGTATTGGCAAAAAATGTAGTCCTTAAAAATGTTGAACTTCGTTCTTTTAAATGTTAGCTTTATTAACGAGTTAGTGTAGATGAAAAGTGCCCCTGGTTTACAACATTATAAACCTGGTATGTTGAATGAGTGTTGTTTTATTAAAAAATACCAAGAGAATATTATAAGTTAAATGTTATAATGATATGTACAATTGTCTCCTCCATATCAATCGTACCTTTCGCTACAAATTAGAATGTTGAGACATAATTCTGCATAGTTTGTTTTAAAAAACGAAACTGAAAACGAAACAAAGTACACTTAAAAAGAAATTGTTAGGAAATAAATTTTACAGTATTTTTGGTTAAACGGACAATCCATATTTAACAAATATTTAACAGTGACTTTAAATTTAACTTGTGAAGAATTGATTAAATTCATTGGTAAATATACTGAATAAAGATGGGTTTATTTATAACGGTCACTTAAGATTAATTATAGACTTGTGTACATGTTATATCAACCTTTACCATTATAGTTAAGGTTAATATAACGTGTACACACACTAATATATATTTTGTTTTAATTTAGGATAACAAGAGGAACACAATTATATCATTTACATTCAGGGAAAGATGTCCATAATTTCGCAATAAACTAAACATGCATACTATTATTATTGATATGTTTTTTTCTTTTCTTGTTTATTGTTCAGAAATACAATGAAGCTTAGATTAAAGAAACAGAGAAATATAAATTTCTAGCTTATCATTTTGTGGTCGACATCTGGTTATAATTAGAAAACCACTAAGAAAGTGTGTCCACATAATTTCTCCCAACAATACATAGGACCTCAAGTCCGCATTCTGAACTGACATGGTTTCGTATAAGGAGACCAACAGTGACACTATTTCAATTCACCAGAATCCCCAAGTCAACCTTAAGGATTGATTTAACTTACCAGTGATGTACGCAAAATTGTAAGATTTTTTACATTTAACTCTTTTCTTTTAAAGGTTATCGGTAAGTACCAAGTCCTCATAGATGAATATTCATCGACTACATTTTCAAAAGACAGATGACTGCAAATAGTTATCAAAGGTACCAGATTAATACTTTAATACGCCAGACGCGCGTTTCGTCTACATAAGACTCATCAGTGACGCTCATATCAAAATATTTATTAAGCCAAACAAGTACAAAGTTAGAGAACATTCAGGATCCAAAAGTCCAAAAAGTTGTGCCAAATACGGCTACGTTAATCTATGTATGGGACAAGAAAATCCTTAGTTTTTTGTAAAATTCAAAGTTTTGTCAACAGGAAACTTATAAAAATGACCATATTATTGATATTCATGTCAACACCGAAGTGCTGACTACTGGGCTGGTGATACCCTCGGGGACATATGAAAAGGAGTGGAACGATACTGTTTTAAATCTAAACGACTCCTTAAATCATTTTGTTTACAGCACAAGCCCATTACAATTCCTAGAAACAATTTGTCTAGTAACCTCGCCTTGTTTCATCTGTCAATACATTTTAATAAAAACAAGGTACTTTGTAGGTCACACCTTCTGGAAAAAAACAAAACAACAATCATTAAAAAACAAAATCGTCATAGCGTTTTTCTGACAGGTCACTATATATATATAATATGTATCATTCTTGTATTGTATACATTTACTGGAGTTAACCAAGGTAACTTGTCTTTTTGTCATTATTTTTTTTAAATTAATAAAACGCATGTCGAATTCTGAACATGATGATAAAATGACTTTTAATTTGAAATATTTTTTTAAAGATTTTTAGACATAAAAAATGAACTATAGTAAATTTGCGTTAAGAAATTTTGAATATTAAAACGTCAATAAAACCAATAAGACTAACATGAGAAAATAAACGTTCAGTTTGAATGTTTAATCTCATGATTTTTACAATAGCATTAATAGGTGTGAAATTCGTACAGATACAAATCATACGTTGGCTTCAAAAGGAATTACATTGGTAGTTAAAAGTTTCCAATTATGTATAAAATTCACATTTAATGTAAAAATTGTAACTTACCTAGCTTGAGTTCAAAATGTTAACATATAACTTTCATGAGAGATCAAAATTTGGCAAATTGTGAAGAGACATGCCACCAAGCTCAAGTTGATAGTTGCTTGATAACGTATAAAATGTGTATGTTTTAATTAAATAATTTGAAAATTTTGTATTTTATGCAAAAAATTACTTGGTTCTTATCCGGTATAAGACTTTGGTAAACAGACAGTTCTGCAGGATAGGGTTTCACACTTATATATAATGATACATACGTATACTACCAATGCAATATACAATTAAAAAAAAAGAAGCCCCAAGTGATAATTAAAGTAATAGAAACTTATTTGGTATATTCAAAAATATATGATTTGTATTGTAGATAGTTAATAACGATGGCCATTATAACTCTTCAAGGACTTTTGATCTTAGGAGTGATTATTGCATATGGTAAGTTCACAAACTATTTGAATATATAGTTTTTATCATGATGAAGGGAAATCCACAAAAGGGCATCAAAATCTTGAAATTTAAAAGTAAGACTTTCAATTTAAATTTTCCTATAGTCAACTTTCCATTTCTGTGTAGCAACATCCCAGCGGCACCAGTATATGTAGTATATGTGTTTCAACTGATACGTCACTGTAGAGCTAGCTTAACGTACGTTGATTTTGTTGAACGAGGAATAACACTTTCACAAAAGTTGCTAAGATAGAGCTACGAATCAATCAAATTAAGATTATCACTCAAGAACGTTTACGGTCGCCATCATGAGCTGATTGGCCATAACGAAAAAAGTGTGTCCGAAATCATATCTGACATTCTCCTTCAGTCATAATACCCTTCTGTCATTACCGAATTGAACAAAGAAATAACACGACGGTTGCCATATACGGTGCAGGAAATGCTTACCCTTGCGGAACACCTCATTCTGTGTCTTTTTATTAATTTGATAACTTTTCTAAGATATTGATTGATTTTATTTCTTCTTATGTAAACAACAGCTTCGAAGATATACCACTAATAATCATTATGCCATTGCAATATGATGAATGTATTTTTTTATATTACAGTCTCTGCCGATGTCATTGTTTGTGAAGATAAACTAGCATACATAAAATGTCCATATCCTTCTAAGATTAAAGTATCCAGTGCAATATATGGACGGACCACTGATAGAAGCATATGCCCTCATCCTGCTATACATACAACTGATTGCAGGTCATCGACTTCTGACTATAAAGTAAAAGCAATGTGCAATGGTAAAAGAATATGTCGAGTAAAGGCTGACAATAGACAGTTTGGTGATCCCTGCAGTGGAACCTACAAATATTTAGAAGTTAAATATAAATGTGTTTGATTCTGTGTATTAAGACAAATAACGCTTTGAAAACACGAATGTAAAGAAATGTGTGATTTGTTTTATTTATGTTCTGGTTTTAAATTACAAAAATCAATAAATTCGTTATGTTTGCGTACGTTATATGTATGTTTGATTTATATGTATATTAATAAAATAAAAACTCATAAAAGATATAAGGCTTAATTTTTGTACGCACGATGTGCTTTTCCTCTACTTAAGACTCGCGGTGATGCTCGAAAAACATAAAAAAAGGAAAAAAGGAAAAGACTGAAGACATTAACAGAATTTTATTGTTTTGCCAAATTCACCTATTATAATCTATTCCTGTTGTAACAATCATAGTATTTCGAATATTCATAGTTTTGGTAAAAGTTAATGGTAATCTTGACATTATAAATGATAATAACATTAACGGTACAAATTTTCCTGCACCAGATGCGCATTTCGACAAAACATGTCTCTTCGGTGATGGTCGTGGCCAAAATATTTGAAATTCCAAGATTATATAACAAATGAAGAGCTATAATACAAAAGGTCCAAAAACGTACAGCCAAATCCGTGAAAGGAATCAAAGCTTTGCATGAAGGAGATACATTCCTAAATTTAAAATAATTTCGAACTTTTTGTAACAGCAAATTTTAATAACACAAACAAATCCGTATTTGCTTGCCAGTACCGAAGTACTGGCTACTAGACTGGTGATATCCTCGGGGACTAACAGTCCGCCAGTAGATGCATCGACTCAGTAGTAGTAGTTACATTAACGGTACCAATTTTTAATGTCGACATGAAATGTTGGGTTGCTGCCCCTAAATTCGTAATTTGGTTAAGGAAATTTTGCATTTTTGGTTATTATCTTGAATATAATAATAGATAGAGATAAACTGTTAACAGGAAATTTGTTCAGCGAAGTAAGATCTACAAATAAGTCAACATGACTAAACTGGTCGATTAACCCGCTAGGAGTTATTGCCCTTCATATTCAATGTTTGACAACTTTTTGACATTTTTTTTTTTTAATCATTTAAAAATGTCTTCTCCTGAAACTACTCAGCCAAATTTAACCAAACTTTGTCACACTCATCATTAAAAGAGTAACGAAAGATACCGAAGGGACAGTCAAACTCATAAATAGAAAATAAACTGACAACGCCACAGCTAAAAATAAAAAAGACAAACAGACAAACAAAAGTACACATGACACAACATAGAAAACTAAAGAAAAAACAACATGAACTCCACCAAAAACTTTACTGTACGTTTATTTGTGCAATTGTTGTTCTACATTGGTTAGAGGTAAAGGGACAGAGTTGAGATCTCAAAAAACATGTTTAACGCCGCCGCATTTTTGCGCTTGTCGCAAGTCAGGAGGCTCTGACATTTGTTAGTCTTGTTTGATTTTTAATTTTAGTTTCTTGTGTAGTACTCGGAGTTCAGTTTGTATGACTTTCATTATCACTAGCTAAGTATAAAATTAAGAATTGAAATGGGGAATGTGTCGAAGAGACAACAACCTGACCATAGAAAAAAAAACAGCAGAAGGTCACCAACAGGTCTTCAATGTAGCGAGAAATTCCCGCACCCGGAGGCGTCCTTCAGCTGGGCCCTAAACAAATATATACTAGTTCAGTGATAATGAACGCCATACTTATTTCCAAATTGTACACAAGAAACTAAAATAAAAAATAAAAAATACAAGACTAACAAAGGCCAGAGGCTCCTGACTTGGGACAGGCGCAAAAATTTGGCGGGGTTAAACATGTTTATGAGATCTCAACCCTCCCCTATACCTCTTGCCAAGGTAGAAAAGTAAATGCATAACAATACGCACATTTAAAATTCAATTCAAGAGAAGTCCGAGTCTGATGTCAGAAGATGTAACCAAAGAAACTAAACAAAATGACAATAATACATAAATAACAACAGACTACTAGCAGTTAACTGACATGCCAGCTCCAGACTTCAATTAAACTAATTGAAAGATTATGATTTCATCATATGAATATCAGGCACAATCCTTCCCGTTAGGGGTTTAGTATCATACCATCATAACATATATGATACATATTGGTTTAGGGACCAGCTGTGGGATGACTCCGGGTGCGGCAGTTTTTCGCTGCATTGAAGACCCATTGGTGGGCTTCGGTTGTTATCTGCTCTATGATCGGGTTGTTGTCTCTTTGACACATATCCTATTTCCATTTTCAATTGTTTACAAAGGTTTCTGCATATTTTGATGTTTTCTTAAATACACTTCGTTGTTTACATGAATATCAATTAAATGGTATTTATTTAAAAACTTCCTGTTACAAAACTTTTAATTTTTCGAAAAAAACTAAGGATTTTCTTATCCAAGGAATAGATTACCATAACCGTATTTGGCACAATTTCTTGGCAAGTTGGGTCCTGCATGCTCCTTATCTTTGTACTTGATTTGCTTTATAACTATTTTGATCTGAGCGTCACCGATTTGTCTAATGTAGACGAAACGCGCGTCTGGCGTACTAAATTATTAACCTGGTACCTTTGATAACTATTTAAGGTTCGATTTCGTTTTATTTTATTATTGTTTCAATGTCCCAAACGACATCGGCATATTAAAGAATTGGGCGAACACATGATATGTAAACTTTTTTAAGTGAAAATGTATCAAGAACATTTTTTCATTTTTCTCATTATATTTATTCTTTTGTAAGATTTTGAAACTATATATTAAATACGGTTGTTCAAGGATCCGTTGTTAGCAAAAAAGACACTTAGATGCGTGTGTTTACGTACTGTTTTTGGCTCTTTGGTATTCATATCTAAGGTATATTTTGGAGGATGAAAGGGTCTATTCATTTTTTTTTAAGTTAACATACTTTTAGTTTTTTGGGCATCAAAATTCACAAGCCTGTTTTTTTACCAATTATAAATCTTTTCTAGGTCGTCATTTAAAATTGTAGCTGTTTCTGTTGGATCGTCAACCATAATATATAATGAAGTATCATCTGCGAATAGCTTAATTTGAGCTTGAATGTCTTCTACAATATCGTTTAAAATATCAAAAAAAGGAGAGGGCCTAGAATGGACCCTTGTGGGACGCCTGCATTTACAGGTAACCATTCGGAACATATACCGTTAATAACCACCCGCTGGACTCTATTTGTAAGATATTTGTCAAACCACCTTAGTAAAGAACCCGGTATACTCTATTGATGAAGTTTAAATAGCAGTCCCTTATGCCAGACTCGATCAAACGCTTTACTTACTGAGAAGATTCGATATCGTCACTTGGACCTGGATTTACCTCTATTCCTCCTAGGATAAGCATTTGAATAACAAATAGTAAAAATAGAATAATAAATAGTCTAAGATTAACATTTACACTTGTTTTTTTTTGTCTATTTGAGTCTACATGTTTTATCTCTGAAGGCTTAAGGCACAGCATAAACCATAGCATTTCATCTGTTTTGAGAAAAAAGTGTAAGTAAAGAATATAAAAAAAATGTGAAAACAAATATTGAATAACAATATGTTGTATGCATGAAACAAAAGAAAAAGTATGCATATGTACATGGATTTAACAAGTAGTTTGGAGGAATAAGTATACACATGTATAAATGGTTGGTAAATGATACAACTTTATCTACACGTAGTAATTCAGTACAACTGTTAATACCAGCCGTGTCAAATGATCTCGATTTAGTTTTGATTTGATTTTTTGATCGCTGAATTTACAAGATCTGTCCATACAATTTACAATATGTAGTAAGCATACACGTTTTAGAAGTGCACTACACTGTACCATGTTTACATTTTGGTGTACGTGTTGTTTAAAATTTGCTTGTATACGATAAAATGTACAAATTGAAAGTAATATCTTTTTTTCAAAGTTGATTTAGGAGCTTGAAGTTGGTCATAATAATTTCCCTACCATGGAATTTAACATCATGTAAAAACAACCGTTGTAGTTTTACCTTGTTCACGCATGAGTAATTGATTTTACTATAAGGGTTTGTGCACGTTAAAATTTGTCACGTGACAAATCAGCGATCAAGGTTAGTATTTACGTGTAATAAGATGAATTACAATTCTAATGCAATTTGGATGTAACAATTTTTTTCATTGGCTAAAAGTTGCCGTCAAATCCACAGTTGACCAGGCGTAACTAAGGAGGGACCCGCCATATTGAATGGATGAATCAACAAATGTTCAATTCCTACTATATAATCGGAAATAAAACAACACCTACCTCGAATAAGCTGTTTTAGTGTAATTTTATCAGAATTTGAAGCGTACAAGTAACGTAATAACCTCCAGTTTGTAAGTTTTCATTTATATGACGTCACGTTTAGCCATGACGTCTTAGTGCCAAAATCATTCATAAAATTTCGCGGATTTTTTTTTATTTGACAAATTAAGACATTTTTTCAACTTTTATCGTATTTCTCTTTTTGTAATGCATTAGAATCGGAATAACAGTACTGTAGTTGAAGAGTTGCCACCGTCAATTTTGATTTGACGGTCGCAAATCTCCGTTTTACTGTCTCCGCTACGCGACGCCAGTAAAACTGCATTTGCGACCGTCAAATCTACAATTGACGGTGGCAACTCTTCAACTACAGTACTGTTATTCCTTAATTAGATGTATTATGTACAAGAATTGTGTAGCATGTAATTATAGTAAAATAAACAAATACATAAACAAAAGAAATTAAAAAAAGGCAAAAAGTCAATTACAGACTATTTGACATCACTATATTAAGTCAGTGTACAGCTGTTTTTGCGAAATTCCGAAACAAGACTGTGAAATAGTCTAAATACATGTAGAAATATGTACCTAAAATGTTGTCAATTATGCAGTTTTATGCAAAGTTAAATCATGACATTTTAACACTCGTGTTATCATCTGATGTATTTGAAGATGCTCTCTCTTTGCTAATTCCTTCGCTCGTGCTTCCGCATATGCTATGAGTTGTGGTGGTGTGTACTCGCATCTGTTTTGTTTGTTGTTGTAGTCTAGCCTATAAAGGAAGTCCATGGAACCAGGACAGCAGTATATTCGACACAAAACGTAGGAAAGCTGGCATTGTGTTGACAACATGGACTTGCATTTGATTGTCCTTTACATAGATTTTCCCATCAACTGTCCACGTGTCTCTTAGATGATGCTCAATACTGAGCTGTATTTGTATGCAATGGCATTCCTCGGCTTGGTCAGGTCATCATTCACTCTAATATACTTGTATTTAATTTTCCCTTTTAGGAATTTTCTGCATCTAAGGATACTTTTTTTAACATTATGATCCTTAATCTTGACAATTATTTGTCTAGGAGGCTGAAACTTGTTGTTATATTCTCCCTCACTACGTTCGTCCGAATATAAAGTAATTAATATGCTATGGCCTTAACAAAGAACAAACGACATAAAGTAGGTGTGCTACTCGCTACAATGTTTAACCCCGCCACATATTGTCAGGAGGCTGTAATTTAGTGGTTGTCGTTTGTTATTGTGTTACATAACATATTATTTTTTTAACATAAATTAGGCCGTTAGATTTATCGTTTGAATTGTTTTATATTTGTCATTTCAGGGCCCTGACTCTGCGGTATATTCTTTCCTCATTGTTGAAGGTCGTATGGTGACCTATATCTGTAACTTTATGTTTCACATGGTCTCTTTGGTAGAGTTTTCTCATTGTCAATAATACCACATCTTCTTTTTTTATTTTTATAGGACAATTTTGTAAATTCGATTCAGCGAGAAGGGTTTAAGAAATATCAACGTTTGAAAATTTACAATTATAAAAAGGGAACCACATATTGTCTCTATTTTCGTAAACGATTGCATAGATTTTCCCGTGTGAAATTAAATATGAAAGTATAGAAAAGGATAACTAATTGCTGTATTATTGATCATAATTTTATCATCTACAGTAAAATATCATAACGTAACAGTAAGACTTATCATTCTAAATCTTCAGTCAGACCTTTAAAAGAAGCATGTAATTACATTGAAGATAACAACATCTCAGTTTGTAAAAAAGTATGTCAGTCAAACTTAAAACACTATCAAAAGTAATTATTAATTCAAAGAAATTATATGCAATTTTATGAAAACAATAAGAAATACGCTTATTCACAGGAAACAAGAATGACGTTTATTTTAAAATATCTTGTAAAGTACAAGGTTATGACGTATAAAATGTAAATGTTGTCACTGATTGATTACTTAAGTTGTGTTTTATAAGTTAATCAACATAATAATGACAATACTAAACAAGAATGTGTCCCCAGTACACGGATGCCCCATCCGTTCTATCATTTTCTATGTTCAGTGGACCGTTCGAATGGGGTAAAATCTTTAATTTGGCATTAAAACTAGAAATATCATATCATAGAGAACATGTGTACTAAGTTTCAAGTGGATTGGACTTCAACTTCATCAAAAACTACCTCGACCAAAAAATTTAACCTGAAGCGGGACAGATGGACGAAGGGACGGACGAATGGAGACACATACCAGAAAACAAAATTCCCATTAATTGGGCATAAAAAAACACACCCATTACCTATATTGGCAAAATATTCAGTCCTTAAAAAATGTTGAACTTCGAACTTTTAAATACAAGCTTTATTGACGAGTGAGTGTAGATGAAAAGTGCGGCAGGTTTACAACATTATAAACCTGGAATGTTGAACGGGTGTTGTTTTATTAAAAAATACCAAGAGAATATTATAAGTTAAATGTTAAATGATATGTATAATTGTCTCCTCAATATCAATCGTACCTTTCGCTTCAAATTAGAATGTTGAGACATAATTCTGCATAGTTAAAAGTGAAAACGAAAACAAAACAAAGTACACTTGAAAAGAAATTGTGAGGAACTAATTTTACTTTATTTTTGGTAAAACGGACAATCCATATTTTACGAATATTTTACAGTGACTTTGAATTTAAGTTGTAAAGAATTGATTAAATTCATTGTTAAATATTCTTAAAAAAGATGATTGATTTATAACGGTTACTTTAGATTAATTATAGTAAATGTTAATTTAATATGTACAAACACTAATAAAAAAATATTTAGAATTAAAATGTCAATTGTTCTTGAACAATAATGAGGTCTTTTCTTTTGAAATGTAAAATACATGTTCCAATAGAGGTATAGTTCACAATGTAATTGCAAAAGACCTCATGGATCTAAGACCTTTGGTTCAAGAGGTAAAGCCAATTTAACCTTTTCCGAACCGTTAAAGGGGGTTGTGCTCCTTAAGAATATGTCAAATCTCTTCGGTCAAAATGTAAAAAGTTGTGTCAGAGTGACCTTAACATTTTTCAGTGTTGACTATTTCTGTAAGATTAACCGTTTTTGATATATCGACCAAAAAGTTGAAAGGTCACAGGTCAAAGTCAACCTTAAAAACCTTTAAAACACTCTAAAAATACAATAAATAAGGTAAAAAAAACACATAATTCGCTATCCGGGACATGACTTTGACCTATTGATTGACAAGGTCATTAGTTCCCAATATCATTACTGAGGACCCCATGGGTCGAGGACATTTGGTTATATAGTAAAAGCTGATTTTATATAAAAAAAAAAAAAGAAGATGTGGTATGATTGCCAATGAGACAACTATCCACAAAAGACCAAAATGACACAAACATTAACAATTATAGGTCACCGAACGGCCTTCAACAATGAGCAAAG
This sequence comes from Mytilus trossulus, assembly GCF_036588685.1. Classification (NCBI taxonomy): domain Eukaryota; kingdom Metazoa; phylum Mollusca; class Bivalvia; order Mytilida; family Mytilidae; genus Mytilus; species Mytilus trossulus. The sequence goes on along the minus strand of NC_086373.1, from coordinate 445,923 downwards.
CCCATACCGCATACAGTCAGCTAGAAAAGGCCCCGATAAGACAATTGAAAACCATTCAAGCGAGATGTCTTTTCCGAAACCTAAAACAGCGGAAGAAGGCCAAATCTCTTCAGTCAAAATATAACAAAGTTGCGCATTAATGATCCAAACATTTTCCACTATTCAACACTTGTGTAAGTATAACGGTTTTTGAAATTATCCCATAACAAGGTGCTAGATCAAAGGTCAAAGTCAACATACAAATTCGACCTGGAGGTATTTTTTAAAATCACATGAATTAATGATGAATGGTGAAGATCCTAGGTGTCTACGTCTTACGGTTTCTGAGTTTTGGTGGCTAACAGACACTGGTTAATTTTCATAGGGGCATAACTCTACCAATGAGTCGTTGAATCTTTTGGATTTAAATGTAACGAAGAACCATCGTCTAGTCCTGAACAAATTTTACCCTTCGTTTGTTTTCTACCTATTAAGGTTAAGGTGTTGGAACGATAACCAGGTTTTTTGGTTTCGGAGGGATTACTCCGAACCGACAAAATTTTTCGACTCAAAAGGTGAGTTCCAGATAGGTATTTATGACACCGAGACAAAGTGTAAACATGAAAGCGACATTTTTTACAGCTAAGGCGGATAACTTAGTCAAAGTTTGGCGAAAAAAAATAAAATAATAAACAGAAGAAATACAGTAAGGGGTTTCCCTTTTGAAAAAGAAAAGACCTTAATAACAAGAAGAACACAATTATATTATTATAAATGCAGGAAAGATGTCCATAATTTCGCAATAAACTAAAGATGCATACTTTTATTATCGATATATATTGTAAAAAAATAAATACTTTATATTTATTGTTTAGAAATATAATGAAGCTGGGAGGAAAGACACAGAGAAATATAAATGTATAGCTTATCATTATGTTGTCAACATCTGCCTTATGTCCGCATTCTGAACTGAAATGGCCTCGTTTTTATGCATCCCGCACTGCCGGTCGGAAGAAGACCAACAGTGACACTATTTTTATTCACCCGAATCCTCAGTCTCCCTTGAGAGTTGATTTCAACTTGCCATTGCTGTACGCAAAATTGAAAGATGACACATTTACTGTTCCTTGACCTTTCTTTTTTTCTCTTTAAGTTTATCAGTAAGTACCAAGTCCTTATAGATGAATATTCAGCGACTACATTATCAAAAGACCGATGATTGTGACTTTTTTTATGAAAAGGATATGGAGTGAAACGATACTGTTTTAAATCTAAACGACTCCGTAAATCATTTTGTTTACAGCACAAACCTATGGCAATTCCTAGAATTAATTTGTCCAGTAACCTCGCCTTGTAACATCCGTCAATAAATAAAAAAAGAAATAAGGTACATTGTAGTTCACACCTCCTGGAAAAACCCAAATAAACAATTTTTAAAAACACAAAATCGTCATAGCGTTATTCTGACAGGTCACTATATATAATATGTATCAATCTTGTATTGTATACATTTACTGGAGTTAACCAATACAAGGTAACTTGTCTTTTTTTATCGTCAATTTCTATTTTTTAAATTGATAAAATGCATGTAAAATTTTACACATGTTTTAGTAGAGAATTTTAAGTTTTTGGCGAACTTAAACGTAACAAACCTTAACATTTCAAAAAAATATGATCATTGTTATCTCCCGTTGACCATTAATTCAACTTCTGAATTAAACAAAAATCGTATATTTTGACGTACGTAATACACCTAGCTTGGTCGTTGTATGATGCTTACATTGCTTGGGTAAATTTTAAAATTGTTTGTATGCACATTGAACGACAAATCAATGAATTTGTTTGTAGATAGATGTTTTTGTGTTCTGTTAAATTGATTCTTTAAATTTTTTTATACGATGATGACTGATGTACCCATATTTTGACTATTTCATTTATTTATGAGACTGTCATTAAAGTGAGAGGGTTAGCGCTATAAAACCAGTGCTTGTCCATTCGTTTTTGAAGCGTTTTATTATATGATTTTGCCATGTGATTATGGACTTTCCGAATTGATTTTCCTCAATTCAATATTTTTGTGATTTTACTTTTTGAACAGTACTAAACAAGGTAAGCTTGAAATGTGTCGACTATATCAGTAAGTACACACTTCACTAATAGTATATCATTGAATAAAGAACCATTGAATATGTTCCATGTATAAGTATGCTGCTGCCTATAACGAATAATTTCGCCGGCCAATTCTTTCCATTTTTACCCTGAATCATTAGAGCTTTGATGTGATTCAATACGGGTTATGTTATGTAAATTGAAAATGATGTATTTTAGAATATGTTTTTATGCTTTCAGAATAAACTGCGATACAAATTCGAATTCATCAAGAATGTGTAGAGTATTATTGTTATTTAGTTTAGTCGTATGTGCTTGTTATGCCACGTTTCCAAGACGCATTGGCAGAACTTTAAGAGTGTCAAATGGTGGACGCTGGGGTAAATGGCAAGCACCAAGTTTTTGTCCAAATGGACAATTTGCCAGTGGTTATAAATTAAAGGTATGATATAATGTTTTACAGTGCTGTTTCAAAAGAGCTATACATTTGTTAATTCTGATGTTTCCTCGTCTTATTATGCCCCACCTACAATAGTAGAGGGGAATTATGTTTTCTGGTCTGTGCGTCCGTCCGTCTGTTCGTTCTTCCCTCCGTTCGTCCGTCCGTTCGTTCGTCCAGCTTCCGGTTAAAGTTTTTGGTAAAGGTAGTTTTTAATGAAACTGAAGTCCAATCGACTTGAAACTTAGTACACATGTTGCTTATGATATAATCGTTCTAATTTGAAAGCCAAATTAGACTTAAGACCCCAATTTCACAGTCCACTGAACGTAGAAAATGAAAGTGTAAGTTTCAGGTTAAAGATTTTGGTCAAGGTAGTTTTTGATGAAGTTGAAGTCCAATCAACTTGAAACTTAGTACAAATGTTCCCTATGATATGATCTTTTTAGTTTAAATGCCAAATTTGATTTTTTACCCAATTTCACGGTCCATTAAACATGGAAAATGAAAGTGCGATTGGGCATCCGTGTACTTTGGACACATTCTTGTTTTATTTATTAGTTTCCTGTCATACTTGAGAAAACTTCATTATACGAAAAGATGAACAATTTAACAAAAAAGAAATTATTATCCATGCAACGTACAAAATGGCTTGATTTAGTTTGATACTTTTCTGATTTTAATAATTTGTGAGGTTTAACTAGCTATTCAACAAAGTTCAATATCTCGTTTTTCTTTGTAAAATTCCTGTTCCAAGTCACAATATGGCAGCTGTTTATAATTCATTCTATCGATTGATAGCATTGATGTTTAAAGTTTTTATTGACTACCCCTTTTTGAATTTGCCTAAGAGTTTTTGTTTTATTTCTTTAGAGCACCACTGAGAAATGAAATCGGCGTCTTCATCTTACAATGTAGATATCTTTAATGAGAACCGCAAGATACTGAAGAGATATTCAACTCATTAGTAAAACACAAACTGATAATGCCATGGCAATATAAAAAAAACACTGATCAAACTTCAAACAACAGTATACAAAACCCATTTCAGAAATTAAAGACTAAGCAATATGAATCCCTCCTTAAACTGAATGTGATCACAAGTGCTCTAGAAGGGCAAGCAGATACTGCCTCATATGTAGCACTCGTCATGAGCATGATAAAATGTTACTTCAACCTTTGTGAACTAGGGAGGTTATGATGTAAAAAAGACGAACTTCTTGGTGCTTTAGAAATGATCATATAATATGTCAGTTATATTGTGTCAATTATAGATTTTTCACCGCCGGGCGTATCAACAAAGGTGATTTCAATTAATTCTTTACATCTCTTACAGTCAAAATAAGCATACGGCTGCTAACATTTATGGTGTACTTATATTTCCTAATGATGATTAAAAAAAAGAAATAATATCAGTTTTGTCAGCACAGATGATAAACCATTCAAATTTCAGACAGGAGACCAGTACTAGTATATCTATTCTCTGGTGCACCACTGAATCACTCAGAAGCAGTAATTCTCAGAACAATAACGAGTTACATGCTCGGTAATGATCTTGGGAAAACTGTAAAATAATATCATCATCATAATCATAAAAAAACTACGTAAAAATAATATGGATATCTATAACAATAATTATTATAATAACCTTAATAAAATAAATTGCAATGTTGAAACAGATTGAACAAAGACAAGGTTCGCTTTCATGGGAGGACGATACTTCTCTGAATGGTATAGAATTGGTGTGTGGTACCAGAAATACTGCTTCCGGAAACGGATATACCGTATCATCTGGGTATAGCCATTGGGGAAGTTGGAAAGGATTGATAACATGTGGAAGTGCGGGAAAATTCTTAACCGCATTCTCTCTCCAAGTTGAGAGTAAACAGGTATTCTATTAAAAAAAATTAAGATACATTATAGCTATTCTTTCGAACAACATTTTAAGCTTCGATGAAAAGAAATTGAAAGAAAACTACTATTTTTTTTTAAAATATTTTACAAATGTATACGTGTTCCAAAAGAAAAACGATGAAGGGAAAAAGTAAGTCATAGAAGAAAAAAAACAATCGAAAGAAAGACAAACATCACAAAAAAAACACTACTTAGATTACTAAAGACATTGACACGTGTCTGAAGGAACTTTAATGGAACGCAAATGTGACTCTAAAAATCAAAATACAATGAATCTATCGTAAGAATAGAGCTTTCTAAGAAAGAAGGGAGCTTGTTATTTTAGTAAATAAGATGCATTAAGTATTTATAAAAATGTTTTCTGTCAAAACTGATTGCACTGCTTTATTGACAATTGACAATTTAATGGAATTTGATGCGACTGTCATATAAGTGAGAGGTTTAGCTAGCTATAAAACCAGGTTCAATCCACCATTTTCTACATTAGAAAATGCCTGTACCAAGTCAGGAATATGACAGTTGTTACCCATTCGTTTGATGTGTTTGGACTTTTGATTTTGCCTTTTGATTTTTGATTTTCCTTTTTGAATTTTCCTCGGAGTTCGGTATTTTTGTGTTTTTACTTTTTAGCCCTCGTTTTTTACCTTTATAATATCATTACATATGCCGTGGTTAATAATAAAGAAATAATGCATGGCAGCCGTAGATAAATAAAGGCAACAGTAGTATGCCGCTGTTCAAAACTCGTAAATCCATGGACAAAAAAAAAATGTTTTCATTTAACTATTGGTTAGGCGTTTATATTCTATTATTTCGTTATTTCGATTCTGATAGGACAAATACGGTAATTTGGCTAATAGTGAAAGACACATACATACGATACTGTTTGGCTGTTCTTTTTTACCCAATTTTTGTATCTGAATCTTGGTCTACGTAAACTAGGGGTTTTGATGTCGAATATCTGGTAACAAAATAAGTTGTTCGTAACGCAGAACAGCCGTTTTGTTGTGTATTACTGCGTATGTGCTAAATGTAGATATATTGTGATTATACTGGTTGACGATGATAGGTTAGAATGTACAGATAACAATGTAATAAAAACGAAATATCTTTTAAAAGATAATGCATTAGGGATTTCAGAGGGAGGCTACTGATGGTTATCTTTCCATTCAGGTATTTTCTCGGTTAAAATCAAGTTAACTGGATTTCACCGGAAAATCTTCATCGATCAAAGGTTGAATCTCCAAATTCTAGCTTCCCTTATTTTATAAGTTACTGAAGTTTGCTAGGATGTAAATCCTTTATTTTTCTAAGTTGTATTGTAATTTGATGTTTGCAAAAGGTATAGTTTCATTTGAACTTAGTTAAAAGAGGATCGGTGCAGCTACCCTTTTTACTTTGTGCATGTAAACTGAATTATTGTCAAGAAAAAAACAATATTAGAAAAAATGTAAGAGGGACTTACTTTTAAACCGGTTAGGGTAACAGTTAATGTGTTATCTGCTGCCAAAGTAAGCGTCCCGCCCCATTTATTTTGGAAGAGAGAGAATGTGACATGCGGACGATATAATATGAGTTAGAACAATTTATTGTACAAATATTTTCACTAATGACAGTGTATGTATTTTTGTTGTTTTACCATTATTTACAGTCTTATTTTCGTTTACTCAGCACGTCGAGACTTTTTATTTCATAATGTTTGCTCAATGTAATAATATTATGATATAAGTTCACCGATAGAATTTGCACGGGCTTGGTTCGTTTGTGTGTGTGTGTGTGTTTTGCATTGTCGTCGTGTTTTTTGTTTGTGTTGTTTCGTTTTCTTCCTTTTATAGTTGATGTGTTGTAATCAGTTTAAGTTTGTAACCCAGATTTGTTTTCTCTCAAACTATTTATGACTTTCGAACAGCGGTATACTACTGGTGCTTTTATTAATCCAGAACTATTTTAGAGAATACATTGATTTTATATCAAGCCTTCAAAAAAGATCATTTTCTATTGAATTGAAAATTCCAGGCAGAGAATTTCTTCACATAATAATAAAAGTTTGATTTACACAGTATGCAAGCACAATCTTGTACACAATCAGCTAACTGACGCATAGGTGTTTTTTTTACAGGTGTTTTCGGAAGAGGCTTGAATTTATTTGAAGTCAAATGTTGAAGTAACCAATGACAAAGATCGTTACTTTACGAGTTGATCTTGTAAAGTTTGTTTCACTGAATTGTTTTTTGGTCTTTCGCTTTACTTGGATAAAGTCAAGTGTAACTAAGACTACATTAAAATAAATTAAAAAAACAAAGTATTAAGGTACTAGTAAGGTACACTTGTATGCCTTAAGATGATGGACTTTTCTGTACCGACTTTTTTTTTACTTCTTTAAAGTTTAAAGCGTTAATTTAAAAAATATTATAGTAAGAATACAATGTATTGATATTTTAAGGGCTAAACATTTTTACACTTTTTTTAAAGGGAAATGGAGATGACACTGCAGCCAACTATGTAAAATTTGAGTGTCGAAATTTAAACAGTGTAAGCCGTTCCCACAGCATTGGTGATGACGGTTTTTGGGGTAGTTACGGTGCTTGGAGTATGTCATGTGCAAAAGGAAGTGCTATCTGTGGACTGAGAACTAAACTAGAGATACCTCAAGGCAGCGGGGATGACACAGCTTTAAATGATGTTGAGTTCTATTGTTGTGGAAGCGATTAACATATCTTTGTTCACTACGCTTAACATTTAGTTATTGTAACCGGCTGCAAATATAAAAAGTTTTACTTGAACTACAACAGTTTTGTTAAGTATTTTTGACTAAATTATAATCCTGGTACCTTTGATAACTATTTTGAACAAGAAATTTTTTTTTCTAATTTCAGAGCCCATTTTTTAAATTCCTATCTCAATTAGGGCAACAACTGTATTATTCTGATGTTAAAATCTCATTATTCAATTTCAATCATTTTGACAAACAAAGCCAAAGGGTATTATCTTACAAAGAGCAAGACCGGCTGCGTCCACTTGATTAACTTAACAAGGTGCAAAACCAGCTGCGTTTATTGGATAAACCAGACAATGCTATTGATTAGAGGAGTTACATTCATTTTGATGTGTCACCCTCGGTTTTATTTTGTTACCTGGATTTTGTGTTTGTTTATTCGAATTTGGACTATTGAACAGCGGTATATTACTGTTGTCTTTATTTCATTTGTTGAAAGATATCTCCATCAGTTGACATTTAAGTGAACTGTATATGCGAAAAGTGCCATTAAATTAGAATTAGGATATAATTGAAGATTATGTTTTTAATACTGATTTAACATTTATTAATAACAATGAAAGTTACAATACCTATTAATATACAATTGTGGTCGTAATAAGATAAAGTGTTTATTATCTAGCTTTGTCGGTGTTTCTTCTAAATCAAACTGTAAACCAAATACATTGTATAACTAAAATATAACAAATGAACTGGGTGATTAATTATCTTTACCATAACACACGAATACAAAGAAAAAAAATATGTATTTACAACTATAACTTCACAGTCAGCAAAAAAGTCATAGTCGGTAACAAATGCGAGATTCCTGTTTTCCCATGTGAATTCCCTGTTCTGTTGTGTGGCATTTCAAATAATGGTTTTCATTTCCTCAGATGTTTTTAGCAAAACTTTTAAGAATTTTGGTCCTCAATGCTCCTCAACTTCGTACTTTATTTGGCCTTTTTTCCCTTTTAAGGATTCGATTTTGTAGACAAAACACGCGTCTTGTATAATCATTTTGTATATATGAAAAGTATATAAAATTATATTCTGGTTTCTAAGATGAGTTTATTTATGCAAAAACTAATCCAAGTAAATTATGATTTAGAACGGCTGATATGGTCAATGCAACATTTTGCAGTTTGAATCACGAATGTGAACTAGTATGGCGAATGGTCCATACATAGTAGGAGATCATTTTCGACTCATCCGATCGATGACGTTTTTGAGTAAATGCGATTCACTCAGCTTTTTGTTGCCTTGATTTGTCTCTTTCCTATCGATTTTAATATCTAACTATCGGTAGAATTTTCGCTATGTCACAGACCAATTGCTGGCCTCAGACTGTTTTCGGCTCTTTAATTGGGTTGTTATCTCTTCAGTTGACACATTCCCTATTTCAATTCTCAATTTTATTCTTTCGCTTTAATTTTCTCTGTTAATAGTTTACCGTTATTTGGTAACGTTGACCTAAGAATATTTTTCTATTCTAATTAAAAAGTGGTGTGAAGGATAGTTCACATCTAGTTGTGAATTTAAAGTGAATAGAAATCATATTTGTTTTATTAGATCAAGATTCTATGAAAACATGTTTGTAGAAATATGACCAATTTTGAAATTTTAACCCTTACCCAAAAAGAGAAAAACAATTCAATAGAAGGAAAAAATGCATTACATTATATTCTTTATAAAGCACAAAGGAGTCAGTATTCACCTCAGAAACTAACAAATATAAAAAAGAAGATGTGGTATGATAGCCAATGAGACAACTATCCACAAAAGACCAAAATGACACAAACAAAATCTTTGAAAAGAAAGGATATAGTTACGATACTGTTGTCAGGTCATTAAAGATTGCATATGTTGGCGTTAATATTAATTTACTTACAGGGTCTTTGCATCGGAACTTAATCAATTTATTCAAATACCAGTTGTTGCCATGACACGGATTATATTCTTCTCATATATGATATTATGGTATAATCCTAACGGGAAGGATTGTGCTGATGTTCATATGATGAGATCATAATCTTTCAGTCAGTTTAATTGAAGTCTGGAGCTGGCATGTCAGTTAACTGCTAGTAGTCTGTTGTTATATATGTATTATTGTCATTTTGTTTATTTTCTTTGGTTACATCTTTTGACATCAGACTCGGACTTCTCTTGAACTGAATGTTAATGTACGTATTGTTATGCGTTTACTTTTCTACTTTGGCTAGAGGTATAGGGGGAGGGTTGATATCTCACAAACATGTATAACCCCGCCGCATTTTTGCGCCTGTCCCAAGTCAGGAGCCTCTGGCTTTTTTTAGTCTTGTATTATTTTAATTTTAGTTTCTTGTGTACAATTTTGAAATTAGTATGGCGTTCTTTATCACTGAAATGGTATATATTTGTTTAGGTGCCAGCTGAAGGACGCCTCCGGGTGCGGAAATTTCTCGCTTCATTGAAGACCTGTTGGTGACCTTCTGCTGATGTTTTTTTTCTATGGTCGGGTTGTTGTCTCTTTGACACATTCCCCATTTTCAATCTCAATTTTATTAATCTGATATATGTTTAACTTTCAAAATGTTGTCTAATAAGAAAGATTTTAAATCCTTCTTTTAAACTTAAGGTTTGTTCACAAAGTTAAAAATACATATTCTAAAATAGATCTCAAACGTATGACAGATAATCTATTCCGTTACGTTAATAAACAATACACCAGATTTCTTATTACAATTTTGTTTTGTCACTGTAAGTGATCATGATGTAATTGCGTATAAGCAACAGTGGCTTTAACAGTAGGAACTCAGTACAAATAAACTCATCGTAGATACCAGGACTAAATTTAGCGTATACGCCAGACACGCGTTTCTTCTACAAAAGCCTCATCAGTGAAGCTCAAAACCTCTTAAAAGTATCAGAGAAATCACACAAAAGTTAAGATGAAAATATAAAATTTATTAAGATATGGCTACTATAAACGAGGGACGAAAGATACCAAAGGGACAGTCAAACTCGTAAATCTAAATCAAACTGACAACGCCATAAAATTTGCATTACTGTTTTTGCATAAAATGTTGTAGAATCGCTGGTAAAATATATAAGAAGATGTGGTATGATTGCCAATGAGACAACTATCCACAAAAGACCAAAATGACACAAACATTAACAACTATAGGTCACCGTACGGCCTCCAACAATGAGCAAAGCCCGTACTTAAAGTCTATTGGAATGACTTAAAATAAAGGTATTCAAAATATAAACCATATTTGACAGTAGCTAATCTCTCACTAAATAGTTCAAAGTTTGGTTACTATGTTGATCACATTGATCTCATCTCACTTGATATAAAGGATAAAACAGTTACAGATTTTTCTGCCTTACTTAAAAATTGGCAATGAGGGTCGGTTGAAACCAAACTTTACGCGACAAACGAGATGATTTCAGCTTCCCAATTGTGAACTTTCTATTTCTGTAAGGCAACATTCCAGCAGAGCCAGCATACAGAATATTTATTTCTTAATTGATATGATATACCTCGGTTTGTATTTCCTGTCATGATTTCCTTAATAGAGGGTTGCTGCTCAAAAGGATACTATTAAACCAAGAGTTCCAACTGATAAAGTTAAAATCATCACTTAATTCATATTACGAACACTATCACGAAGTGGTTGAACGTTATGGAATATCCGTTTCACAGATGAAAGTTGGTTGATATTGCTGAATTAAGGATCACTATAGGCAGGCATGTGGTCACAAATAATTATCGCATCTGCTGTAAATGTTCCATGTATTAAGTTGTAGTCTACGTATACATGTAAAAAGTTTATTCAATATGTGATACGAATATGACATTTTTGTGTTTCAAAGAATTTTTTCTTCTTGCGAATTCTACATTTTAAGGTAAACATCTCTGTGTTTTTTCTAATAGAAATTATAGAGATGAAGTTTAATACGTATTTTAATTTAATGTTAATTTTACTTTTATAAATGAACATTTGTTTTTTTTTAAATTTCAATCAAAATTTTTACTGAATATTTTTCTTCTTAATAATATAATAAACAAAGAGCTTAATGACTAAGTGTCAAAATGGTGAAAGGATTGATTGTAAAACAAACTAATTAGTGTTTTATAACAAGGTTTAATTATTAAAGTTAAACTGGTTGGAATCAATACTACTAATGAGTAAATAGGTTAGAACCAACGGCATCTTTAAGTACGATATCATGTGCCTTATATTTCTATGACTTTTTAATCTCATTCTTTCGTGGTTCATTCAGTACAAATTGCATTTTTTTAGTTGAAAGACTTTTTGATATTTGATTTGATCAACGAACTGTTTATTATAAGACAAATTAAGTCATATGATACCATTTCAGCCTAAAAATAGTATTTGTATTACTCTCGAGAGTTCTCGGATCGGGTAATATTTGAAAAGCTTCATTGATGAAAAATATCTCATGGAGCTGACATTCGTCTAAGCTACGGTGTGAATTTAGTTAACGAGAAAGCGAGACAGGTCAAACATATTGCAATGACAATCTATCAAAATACAAACCATATAAACAGAAGCTAACTTATTCAGAGTCTTAATTCTTAAACATAAATAAAATCCCAAAACAAATAAAATACCATAAAAAGTCATATAATTTTGTTGAGGATCATTTTATTTGAAAAAAGTTTCAGTATTATTTGTATATTGTAAATAAGTGCCTCGTTTAATGTTAGCGTATCTAAGCGTTTCATTTTTTTTTTTATAGCTTTGAACAATTTGGTTCTACTCTTCAAAGTTGAGAACGTTGCAATTTTTATTCGACACCTCTGCTGCTGCAGAAAAATACTAAATGAAAATATCCACAGGAATGTGTCGTTCTAAACACTAAGTTATGATTACTTCTCTGACTATACATACTTTTAAAATATCATCTTTTCTAACATGTCCAAAAACAAAATACCTTTTTACCGTGAAAAATGTTTTCGAATCCGGACAGTTGAATATAAGAGGGATGACAGATATCAAAGGGACAGTCAAACTCATAAATTCATGACTCATGTTTCATCATAAACTCATGAATCATTTATCCTCGAACAAAACTTATTTTGGCAGGTTTATCTACAATTAATACGCTGGAATACATCTTTAGTATCTTTCACTTTTCTTTTATTTTCCGGTTGAAAAAGGAAAGGTTCTACTTAATAAAGTCAAGACAGTCATCTCACAAACAACTTAAATGAAGAAACAAGCAGTCATCTTTCCTGTATTCGTGTTACATTTCAAATTCAATGATTTAATTCTCCAGTCTTTTTTTATAACTGTCCTAAAAATTTCAGGAGCTTCTTATCATGGGGTTGTCGCATTTGTTTTACTTGGGTTGTCGAAACTTCGTTACTAATTTGGTCTTCAGATTATTTTAATTTGATGTGGACATTACAACATGTAAAACGTTAAATAAAAAAACGAACTCGGAGTAAAATTCAAAACAAAAGTCCCAAATAAAATGGCAAAATAACATATTCCCGACCTGGTATAGGCTTTTCCTTCTGTAGAAAAAAGTGGATCAAATATTGTTTTATAACTTCCCAAAACTCTTGTAAACCTAACCCTTACCCTTGTATGATAGTCGCACAAAATTCAATCATATTGACAACGATGTGTGAAAAATTACAAAAAGATTATAAAACAAAACATTACCGTAGCACATTGGCTGGATGTATACGTACCGAACAACGTCAAATGGAACTTTTAGGAAAATTGATAACGGAAAGTCCGTAATTTAATGCCATATTCCTGACTTGGTAATGCTTTTTCACATGTAGAAAATGTGTTAGGGTTCTACGAAACTCAGTGTCTGGCTTTCTCTTGCAGTTGGTCACAGATTCAACTAAAATGGAGAAAAAATAATAAAAACAAATCCTCTTCATACTATCGTTTGGTGTAAAAAGCTTCTGTCCCAGTTTGGTAAAAAGTCAAGATTGTTTATGAATGTAATAAATGTTCTAAACTTTTAACTGTATGCAATTTTACTGGAAGAAAAACTAAGTGCATTTATAAACAAAATGCGGATAAACAAGATTTTGTGTTTAGCAAAATTTACTTCTTGATGCTATTATATAATCATAAACAAATTTCTGTCTAAGTTTAGTAGAAATCTAGGATATTTTAAGAAAGTTATCGAAAATTTTAAAACTTGATCCACAGAGGGATTATTATGTTAACTTGCACAAAATCTAAGTCCATTTATGAGTAAAATTTGAATAAACAGGATTTTTTTTATATATAAGAAATGTTCTTGTGGATATTATCGTATGATCATTAACAATTCTGACCAAGTTAGGTAAAAATCTAGGATAGTTTAAGAAAGCAATTAAAATGTCAAAAACTCGAACTACAGAGTGAACACTTGAAGACGCATCCGCCGACGACGACACCGACGACGGCATGAAGGATCTCTCACTTGTATGACAGTCGCTAGAATTCCTTACAAAGAAAAGTACTCGTTGCTTACTTACCACCTACCTCCAGATTCAAAATAAAAAACATAGAAGAATGTGCCCATTGTGCACTATCATTTTCCATGTGTAGTGGGCCAAAACATCGGGGTCAAAACTCTTATTTTGGCTATAAAATTACAAAGATGATATCATAAGGAACATGTATACTAAATTTCATGTTGATAGGTCTTCAAATTCATCAGAAACTAGCTTGACCAAACGAACGAACAAACGACAGAACACTTAGACCAGGAAACATAATGCCCATAAAGGAGGGACGAAAGATCCCAGAGGGACAGTCAAACTAATCAATTGAAAAAAAAACTGACAACGCCATGGCTAAAAATTAAAAATGACGATACTGTTGTCAGGTCATTAAAGATTGCATATTTTGGCGTTAATATTGATTCACTTATAGGGTCTTTGCATCGGAACTAAATACATTTATTAAAAAAGCAGTTGTTGGCATGACACGGGTTTTGTTCTTCTCATATATGTTATGATGGTATGATCCTAACTGAAAGGATTGTGTCTGATACTCATATGATGAAATCATAATCTTTCAAAAAGTTTGATTTAAGTCTGGAGCTGGCATGTCAGTAAACTGCTAGATGTCTGTTGTTATTTATGTATTATTGTCATTTTTTTTATTTTCTTTGGTTACATCTTTTGACATCAGACTTTAACTTCTTTTAAACTGAATTTTAATGTGCGTATTGTTATGCGTTTACTTTTCTACATTGGATAGAGGTGGTATAGGGGGAGGGTGGAAATATCATAAACATGTTTAACACCGCCGCATTTTTGCGCCTGTCCCAAGTCAGGAGCCTCTGGCCTTTGGTAGTCTTACATTATTATAATTTTAGTTTCTTGTGTACAATTTTGAAATTAGTATGGCGTTCATTATCACTGAACTAGTATATATTTGTTTAGGGGCCAGCTGAAGGACGCCTCCGGGTGCGGGAATTTCTCGCCACATTGTTTAGTTAGTGAACTTCTGAGATGTATTCAAAGATGTTATTGCATTGTTAACTTGGTTATAATTTTAAACAATAGTTATCAAAGGTACCAGGACTTTAATTTAGAACGCCAGACGCGCGTTTCGTCTATATAAGACTCATCAGTGACGCTCATATCAAAATATTTAGAAAGCTAAACAAGAGTATTGAGGGTCCAAAATTTCCCAATAGTTGTGCCAAATACGGCTAAGGTAATCTATGCCTGTGATAAAAAAAATCCTATAGTTTTTCGAAAAATTCAAAATTTTGTAAACAGGAAATTTATAAAAATGACTACATTATTGGTATTCATGTCAACACCGAAATGTTGACTACTGGGGTTGTGATACCCTCGGGTACGAAACGTCCACCAGCAGTAACATCGACCCAGTGGTGTAAATAGTTATCAAAGGTAGCAGGATTATAATTTAGTACGCCAGACGCGCGTTTCGTCTACATAAGACTCATCAGTGACGCCCATATCAAAATATCTATAAAGCCAGATCGAATCCCAGACTCTATAAACAACATCACAACAAATAAATATATAAAATATATTTAAACATGCTTATTAAGAATAAAAACAAAATGTTGAACTTAATATTATTGCATATGCAATCTGTCCATACAGATGACTTAGTATCAATATATTCTAAAGACATAACAATTGGTTGATGACCTTTATACTATTATACATATATATAGGACATATTCCTAAAATAGCAAATAGTCATTCAAACATACAGTACCCTCTATTCAACTTTTGAAAAAAAAATGATTAAAACCGTTTTAAAATACATATATAATTTAAATCTCGAACTAAATTAATGCATATGCAATGGAAATTTTCATGGCAGATTTACCCTACCTATATGCAAATTAGCATATTTGAATTGTGATATTTTATAAACTAATAAAAACAAAATTCATAAAATTAAAACTTCTTAAAATCTTTTTTTGTACCCCTGTTGTCAGTACTGGCCTATAAAAAAGGCGTCTTCTGTCTGGATGTGTATTCCATACTATTCATAAGAACTCAGAGGACGTTTTGAAAGAAGAAAGGTAAGACAGTTTAGAAAAACAAAATATATCTATAAGTTCGGTTATATCTTTTAATACGTTGAAGTAATATTTTTATTTAATTTTTACAATGTCTCATGATTTTAACAAAGACTGAAAAAACTAGAGTAAAAGCATAACAGATGAAAACACTGATAATATAACATAATTATGATTACAACATGTGAATCGAACTTTTATTTGTCATTTCGTACTCATGGTAGACTATGGCGTAGCACCGTGTTTAAAAAGTATTCTTTCTTGTCTTTGAAAATTACTTTTATTCGGTATAAATGTCAAGGAATATTTTACTACATTTTTCATGCATTTTCATAACCCCGTGTATGTACACAACTCTCAAGTCTCATCTCGATAAAGGATAATCCACACTTTTAAATTCGAATTGAAAGTAACTTCGTGATTGATAAGCAGTACCGCCAGTTTTTTAAAATATATACGGACGGATCTAAAGATCCAAATTCTAATAAAACCTCATGTGCATTCGCAATACCTGAAATGGGAATAAAAAAAGGTTTCAAACTGCCTAAGAATATGTCAATTTTCACTTGTGAGCTTATGGCAATATTTCTGTCTCTTATGTGGTTAGAAGAATTTAAACCAAATAAATTCGTTGTGTTTGTCGACTCTCTTTCAGCTCTCCAAGCCTTAAAGAGTAATTTATTTAAGGTAAAACATTATTTATTATACGACATTATATTTTTATACAATCAGTTAGTCAAACTAGGTAGCAAAAGAGGGACGAAAGACACCAAAGGGACAGTCAAACTCGTAAATCTAAAACAAACTGACAACGCCATGGCTAAAAATGAAAAAGACAAACAGAAAAACAATAGTACACATGACACAACATAGAAAACTAAAGAATAAACAACACGAACCCCACCAAAAACTAGGGGTGATCTCAGGTGCTCCGGAAGGGTAAGCAGATCCTGCTCCACATGCGGCACCTGTCGTGTTGCTTATGTGATTACAAATCCGGTAAATAGTCTAATTCGGTAGGTCAAATTCATGAAAGGGAAGGGGATTGTAGTTACGACGTAAGGAACATATCCGATATCATTTGTGAAACGGTTATTCCATAACGGTCAACCATAGCAACATAATATTTGAGTGGATCCCAAAACACGTCGTAATTTTAGGAAACGAAATTGAAGACCAGACTGCCAAAGTGGCTCTTAATAAAGATACAATAGATTGTCATATTCCCATTTTATAAAGAAGACATCAAATGTTTAACAAAAAACATTTTAAAACAAATTTGGCAAAAACAGTGGTCAGACAACCCAAAGGGTAGATTACTACACTCCTTCCAAAAAAATGTATCATTTAAGATTACTATACCACAAATGAATAGAGAAAATGAACGAATTATATTCAGATTAAGATCTGGCTCTTTTAATGTAAATAAATATCTACACAAAATAGGGAAAAGTCCGAGTGAAATTTTTGAAAACTGCAAAGTCACAGACGATGTAGTACACTTCCTATTAGTCTGCTCAAAATATGATGTGCAACGTAAACAGATGTTTGATATGCTTAAAAATAACGGAGTCGTAGATCTCTCGTTGAAACACCTTCTATCCGGAAACACACACACTTTCAGTCCCGTGCATACCTATCTACGGGAAACTAATATACTTATAAGGAAATAGGAAGACTCTCAACTACATGTATAAGTGCCATTTAGCTTTAGTTTAGAGATCATAAAACAAATAATTATGTATTTGGAACAAGTGTATATGAATTATTTTTCAGATGGTCGCTAAGTTAAAATATTTCATCAATTCAGTATACAACCAGCAAGATTAAAGATAAATGAAAAACTCACCCGAATTTGAAATAATTTCCTTTTTAAATTTATTTAGAACTTGCATAAGCAAGTCACAAGTGCAATGCACACTTCACCTTTGTGTCAGTCCTTTGAGCGTAATCAAACAGACTTTTTCTACCTGTGTCATACATCAGTAAATCATTCGCCTTTCAAACACCAGTACTAATTGACCATGAAATTCACGCATTTAAATTTAACAAGTATCGACATTCAATTTAATCACTCTGATCTATTGATGATTATTATACTAGATAAGTAAACAGTACATGTTAAGGGAAAATACAACATCACATCAAGATTCTCTACAATGGACAATTACAGTCATATTTTTTTGAAGATATGAAAACAACAAACACATCGCACTATGCTCAGATAATCAACAATAGAAACATTTGTTACAGGCCTTTTTTATATGAAAGTGCCACTAACATTTATCTTAATTATTTAACGTTATATGTTAAAAGTCTTTAAAGCTTAAACAAAAATACAATATGTCCTCTCAGATTTTCATAAACTGACAACTATAGTCATACTCTTATTGATAGAAATTAAGAAAAATAAAGAAACACAATCACTACGCTCATACATTATTAGAATAGAAACAAGTCTTAGAGTTGAATCCTTTTCTATGATAATAAAATGATAGATTCTAAAATTTGTACTAGAGGATGTCAGTTAGACAAACACACACAGATTATTGTAGGATTATATATATGCACATCCCAGCACTTCTGTATATTCTATATATTATTTATATATTGGCAATTTATTTGGGAAAAATTGATGCAACTTACCATTATGGAAAAGGAAAAACTACAATCAATCCTTCCTTAAGGATTCTTTATTTGCTACACCAATCGAGGGAGACGTCCTTACATTGGTAGCATATAACTAGCACATGTCTTGTTACCGGTTTCTAAATATACTTTTTTTATATACATGTATATAAGTATATCACAGACGACACAAAGGCGAACAACCATATAAATTTTCTGACGATTTTATGACAACTATCAATTTATAATGTACATTTCATTAGGGACTATCATTTGCTCTTGATTTTTTTTCATTTTCATAGTACATGTACTTTCTGATATGTGTTTTTTTTTTGTTTTTTTTTTTTGTTGTCTCTCAACATATATATATTTCCTAGTAAGTCAGCAACCATGTTCGTCAAAGTTTCATAAGATAACTCGCCAAAACGTAATACTAAAAATAAATTCAAGACTGAAAGTATATATACATAATATCTTAAATTATGTTATATGAATTTAAGGCGCAATTACTACACAAGTAAGCCGCCTTCCAAAACCAATCACAACAACATCCATTTTTATGATATTATTTCTATTATAAACATCGTTTATATCTGCGATCAGTTTTCTATTATTATCAAAAGGTTATTTTTCTTCCTTTTTTGTATTCGTTGTTCTATTTTGCCATTGTGTTCTATTCTGTAAAACACATCCAGTCCCTCGAGTTCACAGCAAATCATTATCATTACAAATTTTCTTAGTTCCATAGTACTTCAATTGTGCCATGGTAAAATTTTATAGTTAACATACACATTTAATTTGCCAGTTTTTTTATTCATAGCAATATATCGGTTTGTTTCATTTATTGTCATTATATCGGAGGGAATAATAGATTTAGAAGATACGGTACAGACTTGGGCATGAAATTCTTACCAAAAGACTATATCAAATGCCCCTTCTATGACGTTGGAGGACGCTTATTTAGATATCAATTGGGATCGTGTCAAAATAATATCTGAGATACTGGATTATAAATGTCAAGGAGCAGCTGGGACACAATCACGTGTAATTTTTAAATTTGTGTTTTGCAACGACAGTGTTACTTCCCAGACTCATTCCTTGAAAACTGAAAGTCAGACAATAGCAACTTGCACAAGAAAAAAGGATTTACCAAAGGTTTGAATGTTGGTTTAACCTTGGCAGCTCCTGGTGATGTTGCAGAGGCTTCCGTTGGATTTGAAAAGGGGTGGTCCATTGAAAGTACCCGGGAAAACTCAGAAAATAAAACGTTGACATGGGTGACAGAGGGTAATTTGACTGTACCACCAAGGTCACTGTTGAATGCTGAAGTCCAGGTTAAAGAAAAACAATTTAGTTTTACCTTTAAAACATCTTTGAGACTGCAAGGAATGGTGACTGTAGCCATTTACAACAGAAAAGACAACAGTAATTTTGTAACGTCTGTAATGGGAGATATAAAAAGAAATCCTGCTCGCAGACAAAAATTTAAAAGTCGTAAAAAGAGAAGGGAGTTGTGCGGTAATAGCCATGACAGAAACATGCAATTTGAAACATGGCATCGAACAGGAAATCAGATGCTATCCTGCATAAAACCTTAAAGAAATATTAATCTGCTGTTCCTAAACATTCGTGCCTTTAGTATTTAATATTTGACTTCATGTTACTAACGTTTGTCCATGCGTTTACGTTTTTTCACATTTTAGTGTTTTTTATGTATTATCGTACCTACATGTAGGAGAGTGGAAAAAAGTGAACCGATCATTTAATGACTGTAGATTCTTATCAAGTAGTTTCTTGATGTATTTTTATCGAAATCTGTCTCTGTGTTTTTAAATAAATACAATGTAAAACTATTTATGCAATCAATATTTTACCTTAAAGTCATAAGAAACGAGTGACTGGTGAAAAATAAAGTTTATCCAAGTCTGGAACCAATGCACACAAACATCATAAACTTAGTTTTTATGTGCACGAATTTATAATTTTTTTCGTGTAAATTTCGTATAATCGTCAATTTTTTTTTCAATCGGTCAGTGTAGTTGTGAACATTTGGCAGGTAATTAAATTTCGTGTTTTAAAGCCGAAGTTGAACGATTGTCAACTGTTTGTCAACAATCGACAAAAAATCAACAAAAACCATGGCATTCAGATAATAGTTTATTTTAAGGACATCCATGCGTATTGTGTTCACCGGATTGTTACGAGATGTGTCACACTGAGGTCACTCTGTACGGAAAATATGTCAGGGGAATTGCTTCCTGGAAAGTAAACTCTTCTAAATATGAATAAATTAAAGAATTTTCTTCAGAAAAAAGTATCTGTACATAAGTTTTATAATGAAAACTATCCATTGAGTTATAAAAAAACATATGCATTATTTGTTTTGATTTGAGGTTTCTTATGACTTTAAGAGTTGACTGTTTTGTTCTGAATGGCAATAACATTATGCAGGTAAGAAGAGCGTGGGAGACTTTTATTTAATGTGGAAATCTAATTCAATCATAACATAACTTGGCATGTGTACAGTTTAATGTCACTTGACGTTCTCATAAACCATATTAAAACAGTAACTATCTCAGAACTCTCTTTTATATAATAAAAAGTAAAATCACAAAAATACTTAACTTCGAGGAAAACTCAAAACGGAAAGACCTTAATCAAATGGCAAAATCAAATGATAAAACACACCAAACGAATGGACAACAAATGAACAGCAGTATATCGGTGTTCAAATGTTATAACTCGATTCGATGAAGAGAAAAACTAATCTGGGTTCCAAACTATACTAAAACCGCGGAAAACACATCAAATGTATACAGAGGAAATCAAAGGAACTACAGAAACACTGAATTGCAACAAAAACAAACGCAAATATGCATAGAAAGGTTCTTTTTGGTAACAACTGACTTAGAAGGGAACATTTCTCAAGTAAAAATGTGGGTTGAACCTGGTTTAATGACTAGCAAAACCTCCCGCTTTATATCAAAAGTAAAAATATATAGCTTAAATGAACACACTACGTGACAGAAACACATCACAAACACACGTAAGACTATTCATCATAGAAAAACGCAAAAACCAAAAGTATATTAGTCGACACAATATGTAAACCACAGAATAACAACGAACATACAATCAAAGCATTGTCACTGTCACATATCAGCGTAAGGCCTCCTCTGAATAAAAATACCATAACTAAACACAAAAATGACAACAATTATTAGTCAAATAATCTTAAACGAATCGCCTTGACTAGCTTTCAGATACACAGAAAGTCGAAAACTCACATAAACTTAATTTCAATGGTATTAACTTGAGTATATGAGCCAATAAAGAATTTTATTGAGACAAGCAGATGGTTGCTGTATTAAGTTGCATTTGATGAAGACATTGAGACAATTGATGAATTAACAGTACTACATAAAGATAGAAGGCAACTCCCCTCTCTTTGTTGAATCAAGGCAAGCTAACCTCTCTTAGACCAATTATAGAATATGCATATGTGGTGTGAGACCTTATGGCTAAAAGGCATTTGCTAGGGAGGCAAAATATAACAAAGGGACATTTGGACTAATACGTCAAAAATAAATTAACAACACCATAGCAAAAATCAAAGCACTGTAAGAGCTGAGGGCAGTTAACACAAAAACCAAGGCAAAAGTTATTATGAGAACTGTTTCAATGTCACTTCAACATTAAACATCCATATAAAGTACATTTATGTTAATCTAATGAATTAATTATCAAGGCAAATAACTTATATGTTATCAAGGTTTTAAAAGCAATGCATATATCAATGTATATTTTTATGGTGAGTCTGAAGTGATACGAGTTCGCAATGATTGCAGTTGTTCTACTTGGTAGTTAACGTTGGTTTTTGTTGAATGCTAGAAATAAAAGTTGACTTAGTACGAACATATAATAGTATGAATGGACTGGTTTCCCTGGAAAGAAAACTGAGTTTGTGTTCTATAGTACAAAAGTTATGAGACATGAATCAGACAAATGTTCACTACTACAGGGATCAAAGGTGAGGTATGACAGACCTTCCCATAGTGAATGTAAATGATTTGTTATTTTTTCCCATACATGAATTTATATGGTTTAGGGGTAGGGATCTCGACGGTTTTCAAGTTCTCAAACAGGAAAAGGTAGGGTGACCCTAGGGACTTCACCTACATTGCATTTGATTTGTTATATTGTCCCATACATGCATATATATGGTTTAGGGATGGGGATCTCGACCGTTTCCAAGTTCTCAAACAGGAGGGGGTGGGGTGACTCCAGGGACTCCCCCTATATTTTATTTGATTTATTATATTGTCCTATACTTCAATATATGGTTTAGGGGTGGGGATCTTGACCGTTTCCAAGTTATCAAGTAGGAGGGATTAGAGTGGTCCAAAAGACAACACCTATATATCATATGATTTGCTTACATTCAGGTATTATATATAATAAAGTTGTATTATTTGTGAAAATGAAGTAAGAAACTGCCAGCTACTTTAATTGACCCTTCAACATTGAGAACAAATACCCCTTCAAAATTTCAGTAATATGCATGATCATACATTTAACACTGATAAAACAAAATTATACTGTGACCATGAACATATATAGTGTTAGATATACTGTTCACAATTGTCACATTGTATTGGGTTTTGACATTAAAATTTGTCAACAAGTAATAAATAAAATATTTTCTGCCTTTTCTTTCTTTTACATATATCTTTTGGTTTTCAAATCTAGTGTTTATATTCATTTACAATGCATATATGTATTTTGTCACCTGCCTGGATTGTTTTGTAGTAAATCGCCAAAACCCGGAATTACCCGTATCCGCTTCCTGAATCGGACCGGATATTGTAAACTTTTGTCTTCGCGGCAGCCATTGTTATTGTGTTTACAATGTTGTCTTTGTCAATCAGATACAATTCTACTAAAATTAACACATTATTTTTCAGTATAAAGCTAGTGGTTGAATAAAATGAACATCGCTGTCATGAATAATAATGATAAATATTTGTTAAGATCGTTTATGAAGGTTTTGCAAAAGGTTTGTTAAGTTATTTCTTATGTTCTTTCAAGTAAAGGTGACGCCGTCGGGCGTAGTTAGAAACCAACTCGACATTGCGCTTGCAAAAGTGGAAGGTCGCGAACCTCGGACCACCGCTAATTTGCACCCCTGCATCAAAATTGAAAAGATGCGACAAGTTTGTCTTCTTATTTGAAATTGCTGCCAGTAGCATGAATAGTTGAACTTGTTATATAATAGACTGTTACTCCAGCTTCCAAGGCTGGGGAGGGTTGAGAACAAACATTATCATCCTGTCACATCGTGTTTGTGCTGTTACTCCAGATTCCAAGGCTGGGGAGGGTTAAGAACAAACATTATGATCCTGTCACATCATGTTTGTGCTGTTACTCCAGCTTCCTAGGCTGGGGAGGGTTAAGAACAAACATTATCATCCTGTCACATCGTGTTTGTGCTGTTACTCCAGCTTCCTAGGCTGGGGAGGGTTGAGAACAAACATTATCATCCTGTCACATCGTGTTTGTGCTGTTACTCCAGCTTCCTAGGCTGGGGAGGGTTAAGAACAAACATTATCATCATGTCACATCGTGTTTGTGCTGTTACTCCAGCTTCCAAGGCTGGGGAGGGTTGAGAACAAACATTATCATCCTGTCACATCGTGTTTGTGCTGTTACTCCAGATTCCAAGGCAGGGGAGGGTTGAGAACAAACATTATCATCCTGTCACATCGTGTTTGTGCTGTTACTCCAGATTCCTAGGCTGGGGAGGGTTGAGAACATACATTATCATCCTGTCACATCGTGTTTGTGCTGTTACTCCAGCTTCCAAGGCTGGGGAGGGTTAAGAACAAACATTATCATCCTGTCACATCGTGCACGTGTGTGTGCTGTTACTCCAGATTCCAAGGCTGGGGAGGGTTGAGAACAAACATTATGATCCTGTCACATCGTGTTTGTGCTGTTACTCCAGATTCCTAGGCTGGGGAGGGTTAAGAACAAACATTATCATCCTGTCACATCGTGTTTGTGCTGTTACTCCAGCTTCCTAGGCAGGGGAAGGTTGAGAACAAACATTATCATCCTGTCACATCGTGTATGTGCTGTTACTCCAGCTTCCAAGGCTGGGGAGGGTTGAGAACAAACATTATCATCCTGTCACATCGTGTTTGTGCTGTTACTCCAGCTTCCAAGGCTGGGGAGGGTTGAGAACAAACATTATGATCCTGTCACATCGTGTTTGTGCTGTTACTCCAGCTTCCTAGGCAGGGGAAGGTTAAGAACAAACATTATCATCCTGTCACATCGTGTTTGTGCTGTTACTCCAGCTTCCAAGGCTGGGGAGGGTTGAGAACAAACATTATGATCCTGTCACATCGTGTTTGTGCTGTTACTCCAGCTTCCTAGGCAGGGGAAGGTTGAGAACAAACATTATCATCCTGTCACATCGTGTATGTGCTGTTACTCCAGCTTCCAAGGCTGGGGAGGGTTAAGAACAAACATTATCATCCTGTCACATCGTGTTTGTGCTGTTACTCCAGCTTCCAAGGCTGGGGAGGGTTAAGAACAAACATTATCATCCTGTCACATCGTGTTTGTGCTGTTACTCCAGCTTCCAAGGCTGGGGAGGGTTGAGAACAAACATTATCATCCTGTCACATCGTGTTTGTGCTGTTACTCCAGCTTCCAAGGCTGGGGAGGGTTGAGAACAAACATTATCATCCTGTCACATCGTGTTTGTGCTGTTACTCCAGCTTCCAAGGCTGGGGAGGGTTGAGAACAAACATTATCATCCTGTCACATCGTGTTTGTGCTGTTACTCCAGCTTCCAAGGCTGGGGAGGGTTGAGAACAAACATTATGATCCTGTCACATCGTGTTTGTGCTGTTACTCAAGCTTCAAAGGCTGGGGAGGGTTGAGAACAAACATTTTCATCCTGTCACATCGTGTTTGTGCTGTTACTCCAGCTTACAAGGCTGGGGAGGGTTAAGAACAAACATTATCATCCTGTCACATTGTGTTTGTGCTGTTACTCCAGATTCCTAGGCTGGGGAGGGTTAAGAACAAACATTATGATCCTGTCACATCGTGTTTGTGCTGTTACTCCAGCTTCCAAGGCTGGGGAGGGTTAAGAACAAACATTATCATCCTGTCACATCGTGTTTGTGCTGTTACTCCAGCTTCCAAGGCTGGGGAGGGTTGAGAACAAACATTATGATCCTGTCACATCGTGTTTGTGCTGTTACTCCAGATTCCTAGGCTGGGGAGGGTTAAGAACAAACATTATCATCCTGTCACATCGTGTTTGTGCTGTTACTCCAGATTCCAAGGCTGGGAAGGGTTGAAAACAAACATTATCATCCTGTCACATCGTGTTTGTGCTGTTACTCCAGCTTCCAAGGCTGGGGAGTGTTGAGAACAAACATTATGATCCTGTCACATCGTGTTTGTGCTGTTACTCCAGCTTCCAAGGCTGGGGAGTGTTGAGAACAAACATTATGATCCTGTCATATCGTGTTTGTGCTGTTACTCCAGCTTCCAAGGCTGGGGAGGGTTAAGAACAAACATTATGATCCTGTCACATCGTGTTTGTGCTGTTACTCCAGCTTCCAAGGCTGGGGAGGGTTAAGAACAAACATTATGATCCTGTCACATCGTGTTTGTGCTGTTACTCCAGATTCCAAGGCTGGGGATGGTTGAGAACAAACATTATGATCCTGTCACATCGTGTTTGTGCTGTTACTCCAGATTCCAAGGCTGGGGAGGGTTAAGAACAAACATTATCATCCTGTCACATCGTGTTTGTGCTGTTACTCCAGATTCCAAGGCTGGGGAGGGTTAAGAACAAACATTATCATCCTGTCACATCGTGTTTGTGCTGTTACTCCAGATTCCAAGGCTGGGGAGGGTTAAGAACAAACATTATGATCCTGTCACATCGTGTTTGTGCTGTTACTCCAGATTCCAAGGCTGGGGATGGTTGAGAACAAACATTATGATCCTGTCACATCGTGTTTGTGCTGTTACTCCAGATTCCAAGGCTGGGGATGGTTAAGAACAAACATTATGATCCTGTCACATCGTGTTTGTGCTGTTACTCCAGATTCCAAGGCTGGGGAGGGTTAAGAACAAACATTATCATCCTGTCACATCGTGTTTGTGTTGTGACTCCAGATTCCTAGGCTGGGGAGGGTTAAGAACAAACATTATCATCCTGTCACATCGTGTTTGTGCTGTTACTCCAGCTTACAAGGCTGGGGAGTGTTGAGAACAAACATTATGATCCTGTCACATCGTGTTTGTGCTGTTACTCCAGATTCCAAGGCTGGGGATGGTTGAGAACAAACATTATGATCCTGTCACATCGTGTTTGTGCTGTTACTCCAGCTTCCAAGGCTGGGGACGGTTAAGAACAAACATTATCATCCTGTCACATCGTGTGTGTGCTGTTACTCCAGCTTACAAGGCTGGGGAGTGTTGAGAACAAACATTATGATCCTGTCACATCGTGTTTGTGCTGTTACTCCAGATTCCTAGGCTGGGGAGGGTTAAGAACAAACATTATCATCCTGTCACATCGTGTGTGTGCTGTTACTCCAGCTTACAAGGCTGGGGAGTGTTGAGAACAAACATTATGATCCTGTCACATCGTGTTTGTGCTGTTACTCCAGATTCCTAGGCTGGGGAGGGTTGAGAACAAACATTATCATCCTGTCACATCGTGTTTGTGCTGTTACTCCAGCTTCCTAGGCTGGGGAGGGTTGAGAACAAACATTATCATCCTGTCACAGCGTGTTTGTGCTGTTACTCCAGCTTCCTAGGCAGGGGAGGGTTGAGAACAAACATTATCATCCTGTCACATCGTGTTTGTGCTGTTACTCCAGATTCCAAGGCTGGGGAGGGTTAAGAACAAACATTATCATCCTGTCACATCGTGTTTGTGCTGTTACTCCAGCTTCCTAGGCTGGGGAGGGTTGAGAACAAACATTATCATCCTGTCACATCGTGTTTGTGCTGTTACTCCAGATTCCTAGGCTGGGGAGGGTTAAGAACAAACATTATCATCCTGTCACATCGTGTTTGTGCTGTTACTCCAGATTCCTAGGCTGGGGAGGGTTAAGAACAAACATTATCATCCTGTCACATCGTGTTTGTGCTGTTACTCCAGCTTACAAGGCTGGGGAGGGTTGAAAACAAACATTATCATCCTGTCACATCGTGTTTGTGTTGTGACTCCAGTTTCCTAGACTGGGGAGGGTTAAGAACAAACATTATCATCCTGTCACATCGTGTTTGTGCTGTTACTCCAGCTTCCAAGGCTGGGGAGGGTTAAGAACAAACATTATCATCCTGTCACATCGTGTGTGTGCTGTTACTCCAGCTTACAAGGCTGGGGAGTGTTGAGAACAAACATTATGATCCTGTCACATCGTGTTTGTGCTGTGACTCCAGCTTCCAAGGCTGGGGAGGGTTGAGAACAAACATTATCATCCTGTCACATCGTGTTTGTGTTGTGACTCCAGATTCCTAGACTGGGGAGGGTTAAGAACAAACATTATCATCCTGTCACATCGTGTTTGTGCTGTTACTCCAGCTTCCAAGGCTGGGGAGGGTTGAGAACAAACATTATCATCCTGTCACATCGTGTTTGTGTTGTGACTCCAGATTCCTAGACTGGGGAGGGTTAAGAACAAACATTATCATCCTGTCACATCGTGTTTGTGCTGTTACTCCAGCTTCCAAGGCTGGGGAGGGTTAAGAACAAACATTATCATCCTGTCACATCGTGTGTGTGCTGTTACTCCAGCTTACAAGGCTGGGGAGTGTTGAGAACAAACATTATGATCCTGTCACATCGTGTTTGTGCTGTGACTCCAGCTTCCTAGGCTGGGGATGGTTGAGAACAAACATTATGATCCTGTCACATCGTGTTTGTGCTGTTACTCCAGCTTCCTAGGCTGGGGAGTGTTGAGAACAAACATTATGATCCTGTCACATCGTGTTTGTGCTGTTACTCCAGATTCCTAGGCTGGGAAGGGTTGAAAACAAACATTATCATCCTGTCACATCGTGTTTGTGCTGTGACTCCAGCTTCCTAGGCTGGGGAGGGTTGAGAACAAACATTATCACCCTGTCACATCTTGTGTGTGCTGTTACTCCAGATTCCAAGGCTGGGGATGGTTGAAAACAAACATTATGATCCTGTCACATCGTGTTTGTGCTGTTACTCCAGCTTCCTAGGCTGGGGAGTGTTGGGAACAAACATTATGATCCTGTCACATCGTGTTTGTGCTGTTACTCCAGATTCCAAGGCTGGGGAGGGTTAAGAACAAACATTATCATCCTGTCACATCGTGTTTGTGCTGTGACTCCAGCTTCCTAGGCTGGGGAGGGTTGAGAACAAACATTATGATCCTGTCACATCGTGTTTGTGCTGTTACTCCAGATTCCAAGGCTGGGGAGGGTTGAAAACAAACATTATTATCCTGTCACATCGTGTTTGTGCTGTTACTCCAGCTTCCAAGGCTGGGGAGGGTTGAGAACAAACATTATCATCCTGTCACATCGTGTTTGTGCTGTTACTCCAGCTTCCAAGGCTGGGGAGGGTTGAGAACAAACATTTTCATCCTGTCACATCGTGTTTGTGCTGTTACTCCAGCTTACAAGGCTGGGGAGGGTTGAGAACAAACATTATCATCCTGTCACATCATGTTTGTGCTGTTACTCCAGATTCCTAGGCTGGGGAGGGTTAAGAACAAACATTATCATCCTGTCACATCGTGTTTGTGCTGTTACTCCAGATTCCTAGGCTGGAGAGGGTTGAGAACAAACATTATGATCCTGTCACATCGTGTGTGTGCTGTTACTCCAGCTTACAAGGCTGGGGAGTGTTGAGAACAAACATTATGATCCTGTCACATCGTGTTTGTGCTGTTACTCCAGATTCCAAGGCTGGGGATGGTTGAGAACAAATATTATGATCCTGTCACATCGTGTTTGTGCTGTTACTCCAGATTCCAAGGCTGGGAAGGGTTGAAAACAAACATTATCATCCTGTCACATCGTGTTTGTGCTGTTACTCCAGATTCCTAGGCAGGGGAGGGTTGAGAACAAACATTATCATCCTGTCACATCGTGTTTGTGCTGTTACTCCAGATTCCAAGGCTGGGGAGGGTTGAGAACAAACATTATCATCCTGTCACATCGTGTTTGTGCTGTTACTCCAGATTCCAAGGCTGGGGAGGGTTAAGAACAAACATTATCATCCTGTCACATCGTGTTTGTGCTGTTACTCTAGATTCCAAGGCTGGGGAGTGTTGAGAACAAACATTATCATCCTGTCACATCGTGTTTGTGCTGTTACTCCAGATTCCTAGGCTGGGGAGGGTTAAGAACAAACATTATCATCCTGTCACATCGTGTTTGTGCTGTTACTCCAGATTCCTAGGCTGGGGAGGGTTAAGAACAAACATTATCATCCTGTCACATCGTGTTTGTGCTGTTACTCCAGATTCCAAGGCTGGGGAGGGTTAAGAACAAACATTATCATCCTGTCACATCGTGTTTGTGCTGTTACTCTAGATTCCAAGGCTGGGGAGTGTTGAGAACAAACATTATCATCCTGTCACATCGTGTTTGTGCTGTTACTCCAGATTCCTAGGCTGGGGAGGGTTGAGAACAAACATTATCATCCTGTCACATCGTGTTTGTGCTGTTACTCCAGCTTCCAAGGCTGGGGAGGGTTAAGAACAAACATTATCATCCTGTCACATCGTGTTTGTGCTGTTACTCCAGCTTCCTAGGCAGGGGAAGGTTGAGAACAAACATTATCATCCTGTCACATCGTGTTTGTGCTGTTACTCCAGCTTCCTAGGCTGGGGAGGGTTGAGAACAAACATTATCATCCTGTCACATCGTGTTTGTGCTGTTACTCCAGCTTCCTAGACAGGGGAAGGTTGAGAACAAACATTATCATCCTGTCACATCGTGTTTGTGCTGTTACTCCAGCTTCCAAGGCTGGGGAGGGTTAAGAACAAACATTATCATCCTGTCACATCGTGTTTGTGTTGTGACTCCAGATTCCAAGGCAGGGGAGGGTTGAGAACAAACATTATCATCCTGTCACATCGTGTTTGTGCTGTTACTCCAGATTCCTAGGCTGGGGAGGGTTGAGAACAAACATTATCATCCTGTCACAGCGTGTTTGTGCTGTTACTCCAGCTTCCTAGGCAGGGGAGGGTTGAGAACAAACATTATCATCCTGTCACATCGTGTTTGTGCTGTTACTCCAGCTTCCTAGGCAGGGGAAGGTTGAGAACAAACATTATCATCCTGTCACATCGTGTTTGTGCTGTTACTCTAGATTCCTAGGCTGGGGAGGGTTAAGAACAAACATTATCATCCTGTCACATCGTGTTTGTGCTGTTACTCCAGCTTACAAGGCTGGGGAGTGTTGAGAACAAACATTATGATCCTGTCACATCGTGTTTGTGCTGTTACTCCAGATTCCAAGGCTGGGGATGGTTGAGAACAAACATTATGATCCTGTCACATCGTGTTTGTGCTGTTACTCCAGCTTCCAAGGCTGGGGAGGGTTAAGAACAAACATTATCATCCTGTCACATCGTGTTTGTGCTGTTACTCCAGCTTCCAAGGCTGGGGAGGGTTGAGAACAAACATTATCATCCTGTCACATCGTGTGTGTGCTGTTACTCCAGCTTACAAGGCTGGGGAGTGTTGAGAACAAACATTATGATCCTGTCACATCGTGTTTCTGCTGTTACTCCAGATTCCAAGGCTGGGGATGGTTGAGAACAAATATTATGATCCTGTCACATCGTGTTTGTGCTGTTACTCCAGCTTCCAAGGCTGGGGAGGGTTAAGAACAAACATTATCATCCTGTCACATCGTGTTTGTGCTGTTACTCCAGCTTCCTAGGCTGGGAAGGGTTGAAAACAAACATTATCATCCTGTCACATCGTGTTTGTGCTGTGACTCCAGCTTCCTAGGCTGGGGAGGGTTGAGAACAAACATTATGATCCTGTCACATCGTGTTTGTGCTGTTACTCCAGTTTCCTAGGCTGGGAAGGGTTGAAAACAAACATTATCATCCTGTCACATCGTGTTTGTGCTGTGACTCCAGATTCCTAGGCTGGGGAGGGTTGAAAACAAACATTATCATCCTGTCACATCGTGTTTGTGCCGTTACTCCAGCTTCCTAGGCTGGGGAGGGTTGAGAACAAACATTATGATCCTGTCACATCGTGTTTGTGCTGTTACTCCAGATTCCAAGGCTGGGGATGGTTGAGAACAAACATTATGATCCTGTCACATCGTGTTTGTGCTGTTACTCCAGCTTCCTAGGCTGGGGAGTGTTGAGAACAAACATTATGATCCTGTCACATCGTGTTTGTGCTGTTACTCCAGATTCCAAGGCTGGGGAGGGTTAAGAACAAACATTATCATCCTATCACATCGTGTTTGTGCTGTGACTCCAGCTTCCTAGGCTGGGGAGGGTTGAGAACAAACATTATCACCCTGTCACATCTTGTGTGTGCTGTTACTCCAGATTCCAAGGCTGGGGATGGTTGAAAACAAACATTATGATCCTGTCACATCGTGTTTGTGCTGTTACTCCAGCTTCCTAGGCTGGGGAGTGTTGGGAACAAACATTATGATCCTGTCACATCGTGTTTGTGCTGTTACTCCAGATTCCAAGGCTGGGGAGGGTTAAGAACAAACATTATCATCCTGTCACATCGTGTTTGTGCTGTGACTCCAGCTTCCTAGGCTGGGGAGGGTTGAGAACAAACATTATGATCCTGTCACATCGTGTTTGTGCTGTTACTCCAGATTCCAAGGCTGGGGAGGGTTGAAAACAAACATTATCATCCTGTCACATCGTGTTTGTGCTGTTACTCCAGCTTCCAAGGCTGGGGAGGGTTGAGAACAAACATTATCATCCTGTCACATCGTGTTTGTGCTGTTACTCCAGCTTCCAAGGCTGGGCAGGGTTGAGAACAAACATTTTCATCCTGTCACATCGTGTTTGTGCTGTTACTCCAGCTTACAAGGCTGGGGAGGGTTGAGAACAAACATTATCATCCTGTCACATCATGTTTGTGCTGTTACTCCAGATTCCTAGGCTGGGGAGGGTTAAGAACAAACATTATCATCCTGTCACATCGTGTTTGTGCTGTTACTCCAGATTCGTAGGCTGGAGAGGGTTGAGAACAAACATTATGATCCTGTCACATCGTGTTTGTGCTGTTACTCCAGCTTCCAAGGCTGGGGAGGGTTGAGAACAAACATTATCATCCTGTCACATCGTGTTTGTGCTGTTACTCCAGCTTCCAAGGCTGGGGAGGGTTGAGAACAAACATTATGATCCTGTCACATCGTGTTTGTGCTGTTACTCCAGATTCCTAGGCTGGGGAGGGTTAAGAACAAACATTATCATCCTGTCTCATCGTGTTTGTGCTGTTACTCCAGATTCCAAGGCTGGGGAGGGTTAAGAACAAACATTATCATCCTGTCACATCGTATTTGTGCTGTGACTCCAGCTTCCTAGGCTGGGGAGGGTTGAGAACAAACATTATGATCCTGTCACATCGTGTTTGTGCTGTTACTCCAGATTCCAAGGCTGGGGATGATTGAGAACAAACATTATGATCCTGTCACATCGTGTTTGTGCTGTTACTCCAGCTTCCTAGGCTGGGGAGTGTTGAGAACAAACATTATCATCCTGTCACATCGTGTTTGTGCTGTTACTCCAGATTCCAAGGCTGGGGAGGGTTAAGAACAAACATTATCATCCTGTCACATCGTATTTGTGCTGTGACTCCAGCTTCCTAGGCTGGGGAGGGTTGAGAACAAACATTATCACCCTGTCACATCTTGTGTGTGCTGTTACTCCAGATTCCAAGGCTGGGGATGGTTGAAAACAAACATTATGATCCTGTCACATCGTGTTTGTGCTGTTACTCCAGCTTCCTAGGCTGGGGAGTGTTGAGAACAAACATTATGATCCTGTCACATCGTGTTTGTGCTGTTACTCCAGATTCCAAGGCTGGGGAGGGTTAAGAACAAACATTATCATCCTGTCACACCGTGTTTGTGCTGTGACTCCAGCTTCCTAGGCTGGGGAGGGTTGAGAACAAACATTATGATCCTGTCACATCGTGTTTGTGCTGTTACTCCAGCTTCCAAGGCTGGGGAGGGTTAAGAACAAACATTATGATCCTGTCACATCGTGTTTGTGCTGTTACTCCAGATTCCAAGGCTGGGGAGGGTTGAAAACAAACATTATCATCCTGTCACATCGTGTTTGTGTTGTGACTCCAGATTCCTAGGCTGGGGAGGATTTAAAACAAATATTATCATCCTGTCACATCGTGTTTGTGCTGTTACTCCAGCTTCCAAGGCTGGGGAGAGTTGAGAACAAACATTATCATCCTGTCACATCTTGTGTGTGCTGTTACTCCAGCTTCCTAGGCTGGGGAGGGTTGAGAACAAACATTATCATCCTGTCACATCGTGTTTGTGCTGTTACTCCAGCTTCCAAGGCTGGGGAGGGTTGAGAACAAACATTATCATCCTGTCACATCGTGTTTGTGCTGTTACTCCAGATTCCAAGGCTGGGGAGTGTTGAGAACAAACATTATCATCCTGTCACATCGTGTTTGTGCCGTTACTCCAGCTTCCAAGGCTGGGGAGGGTTAAGAACAAACATTATCATCCTGTCACATCGTGTTTGTGCTGTTACTCCAGCTTCCTAGACTGGGGAGGGTTGAGAACAAACATTATCATCCTTTCACATCGTGTTTGTGCTGTTACTCCAGCTTCCAAGGCTGGGGAGGGTTGAGAACAAACATTATCATCCTTTCACATCGTGTTTGTGCTGTTACTCCAGCTTCCTAGACTGGGGAGGGTTGAGAACAAACATTATCATCCTGTCACATCGTGTTTGTGCTGTTACTCCAGCTTCCAAGGCTGGGGAGGGTTGAGAACAAACATTATCATCCTGTCACATCGTGTTTGTGCTGTTACTCCAGCTTCCAAGGCTGGGGAGGGTTGAGAACAAACATTATCATCCTGTCACATCGTGTTTGTGCTGTTACTCCAGATTCCAAGGCTGGGGATGGTTGAAAACAAACATTATGATCCTGTCACATCGTGTTTGTGCTGTTACTCCAGCTTCCTAGGCTGGGGAGTGTTGAGAACAAACATTATGATCCTGTCACATCGTGTTTGTGCTGTTACTCCAGATTCCAAGGCTGGGGAGGGTTAAGAACAAACATTATCATCCTGTCACACCGTGTTTGTGCTGTGACTCCAGCTTCCTAGGCTGGGGAGGGTTGAGAACAAACATTATGATCCTGTCACATCGTGTTTGTGCTGTTACTCCAGCTTCCAAGGCTGGGGAGGGTTAAGAACAAACATTATGATCCTGTCACATCGTGTTTGTGCTGTTACTCCAGATTCCAAGGCTGGGGAGGGTTGAAAACAAACATTATCATCCTGTCACATCGTGTTTGTGCTGTGACTCCAGATTCCTAGACTGGGGAGGATTTAAAACAAATATTATCATCCTGTCACATCGTGTTTGTGCTGTTACTCCAGCTTCCAAGGCTGGGGAGAGTTGAGAACAAACATTATCATCCTGTCACATCTTGTGTGTGCTGTTACTCCAGCTTCCAAGGCTGGGGAGGGTTGAGAACAAACATTATCATCCTGTCACATCGTGTTTGTGCTGTTACTCCAGATTCCTAGGCTGGGGAGGGTTGAGAACAAACATTATCATCCTGTCACATCGTGTTTGTGCTGTTTCTCCAGCTTCCAAGGCTGGGGAGGGTTGAGAACAAACATTTTCATCCTGTCACATCGTGTTTGTGCTGTTACTCCAGATTCCAAGGCTGGGGAGGGTTAAGAACAAACATTATCATCCTGTCACATCGTGTTTGTGCTGTTACTCCAGCTTCCTAGACTGGGGAGGGTTAAGAACAAACATTATCATCCTGTCACATCGTGTTTGTGCTGTTACTCCAGCTTCCAAGGCTGGGGAGGGTTGAGAACAAACATTATCATCCTGTCACATCGTGTTTGTGCTGTTACTCCAGATTCCAAGGCTGGGGAGGGTTGAGAACAAACATTATCATCCTGTCACATCGTGTTTGTGCTGTTACTCCAGCTTCCAAGGCTGGGGAGGGTTGAGAACAAACATTATCATCCTGTCACATCGTGTTTGTGCTGTTACTCCAGCTTCCAAGGCTGGGGAGGGTTAAGAACAAACATTATCATCCTGTCACATCGTGTTTGTGCTGTTACTCCAGCTTCCAAGGCTGGGGAGGGTTGAGAACATACATTATGATCCTGTCACATCGTGTTTGTGCTGTTACTCCAGCTTCCTAGGCTGGGGAGGGTTAAGAACAAACATTATCATCCTGTCACATCGTGTTTGTGCTGTTACTCCAGCTTCCAAGGCTGGAGAGGGTTAAGAACAAACATTATGATCCTGTCACATCTTGTGTGTGCTGTTACTCCAGCTTCCAAGGCTGGGGAGGGTTAAGAACAAACATTATCATCCTGTCACATCGTGTTTGTGCTGTTACTCCAGATTCCAAGGCTGGGGAGGGTTGAAAACAAACATTATCATCCTGTCACATCGTGTTTGTGCTGTTACTCTAGATTCCAAGGCTGGGGAGGGTTGAAAACAAACATTTTCATCCTGTCACATCGTGTTTGTGCTGTTACTCCAGATTCCAAGGCTGGGGATGGTTGAGAACAAACATTATGATCCTGTCACATCGTGTTTGTGCTGTTACTCCAGCTTCCAAGGCTGGGGAGGGTTGAAAACAAACATTTTCATCCTGTCACATCGTGTTTGTGCTGTTACTCCAGATTCCAAGGCTGGGGATGGTTGAGAACAAACATTATGATCCTGTCACATCGTGTTTGTGCTGTTACTCCAGCTTCCAAGGCTGGGGAGGGTTGAGAACAAACATTATGATCCTGTCACATCGTGTTTGTGCTGTTACTCCAGCTTCCAAGGATGGGGAGGGTTAAGAACAAACATTATCATCCTGTCACATCGTGTTTGTGCTGTTACTCCAGCTTCCTAGGCTGGGGAGGGTTGAGAACAAACATTATCATCCTGTCACATCGTGTTTGTGCTGTTACTCCAGATTCCAAGGCTGGGGAGGGTTGAGAACAAACATTATCATCCTGTCACATCATGTGTGTGCTGTTACTCTAGATTCCTAGGCTGGGGAGGGTTAAGAACAAACATTATGATCCTGTCACATCGTGTTTGTGCTGTTACTCCAGCTTCCAAGGCTGGGGAGGGTTAAGAACAAACATTATCATCCTGTCACATCGTGTTTGTGCTGTGACTCCAGATTCCAAGGCTGGGGAGGGTTGAGAACAAACATTATGATCCTGTCACATCGTGTTTGTGCTGTTACTCCAGATTCCTAGGCTGGGGACTAGTTGAACTTGTTATATAATAGACTGTTACTCCAGATTCCTAGGCTGGGGAGGGTTGAGAACAAACATTATCATCCTATCACATCGTGTTTGTGCTGTTACTCCAGCTTCCTAGGCTGGGGAGGGTTGAGAACAAACATTATCATCCTGTCACATCGTGTTTGTGCTGTTACTCCAGATTCCAAGGCTGGGGAGGGTTGAGAACAAACATTATGATCCTGTCACATCGTGTTTGTGCTGTTACTCCAGATTCCTAGGCTGGGGACTAGTTGAACTTGTTATATAATAGACTGTTACTCCAGATTCCTAGGCTGGGGAGGGTTGAGAACAAACATTATCATCCTATCACATCGTGTTTGTGCTGTTACTCCAGCTTCCTAGGCTGGGGAGGGTTGAGAACAAACGTTATCATCCTGTCACATCGTGTTTGTGCTGTTACTCCAGCTTCCTAGGCAGGGGAGGGTTGAGAACAAACATTATCATCCTGTCACATCATGTGTGTGCTGTTACTCTAGATTCCTAGGCTGGGGAGGGTTGAAAACAAACATTATTTTGTTTATATAGATTAAACCGTTGGTTTTCCTGTTTGAATGGTTTTACACTAGTAATGTTGGGGTCCTTTATCTTGTAGTTCGGTGTGAGCCAAAGCTCCGTGTTGAAGGCCGTACTTAAACCTATAATGGTTTACTTTTTAAATTGTTATTTGGATGGAGAGTTGTCTCATTGGCACTCACACCACATCTTCCTATATATATTATCACACTGTCACATCTTGTGTGTGCTGTTACTTCAGATTCCATGGCTGGGGAGGGTTAAAAACAAACATTATCACCCTGTCACATCTTGTTTGTGCTGTTACTCCAGATTCCTAGGATGGGGAGGGTTGAGAACAAACATTATCACCCTGTCACATCTTGTTTGTGCTGTTACTCCAGATTCCTAGGATGGGGAGGGTTGAGAACAAACATTATCACACTGTCACATCTTGTATGTGCTGTTACTCCAGATTCCTAAGCTGGGGAGGGTTGAGAACAAACATTATCACCCTGTCACATCTTGTGTGTGCTGTTACTCCAGATTCCTAGGCTGGGGAGGGTTGAAAACAAACATGATCACTCTGTCACATCTTGTGTGTGCTGTTACTCAGATGCCTAGACTGGGGAGGGTTGAGAACAAACATTATCACCCTGTCACATTTTATGTGTGCTTGTACTCCAGCTTCCAAGGCTTGGGAGGATTGAGAAAAAACATTATCACCCTGCCACATCTTGTGTGTTCCTGTCCTAAATCAAGGTCCTGTAATTTAGTGGACTGACTGTTGTCGTTGATTGCTGTCTATCTTATTTGGCTTTGTTTTTATTGTTTTGGGGGTTAAGTCAATTCAAATCAAAAGCTTTATTCAAGGTAGGCATGTAACAAAACAATAACATACGCTGTTTGAACTTCCATAACCAGAGAATACATACATTTACATAATAAACTTTCACAGTACTGATATTAAGCATGAAAGACATATGGAAACGGGGAATATGTCGTAGAGACAATAATCTTACCATGTATAGCAGACAATAGCTGAATGCCACCGATGGGTCTTCACATAGCAATACGCATAGTAAAACTCAGTTTCAAAAAAGAAACTAAGCAAAATGACAACTATACATCAATTAACATAGGACTACTAGCAGTTACTGAAATGACGACTCCACTCCTGGCCTCACGGTCATAAAACTTTCTAGCATGATTTTTGTACTCAGACTCGAAAATCGACCAATCAAATTGCTGAGTGATCATGTTTGTTTCGAGCATGATTTTTGTGCTCAGAGCACTGAGCAAAGTTTTATGCCTTCGAGGCCAGGCCTCAAATAAAGTGATTGAAAGATTATGTCTTCATCATATGAATTTCAAGAACAATTCTTCCTGATTGGGGTTTTGTATCATACCATCATAAAATATATGAGAACACAACCCGTATAATGCCAACAACTGGGTTTTAGAATATGTTTTCCGAGGCAAATACTTTTTGAGTGAATCAATTTTAAAGTAAAATGTCATCTTCAACAGTATTGAAACTATACCCGTTCTTGATTAGTCTGTTTATAGCTTTTGTGGTTAAAGTCGATATTTTTGTGCTTTGTTAAGAATATTACCATAAAAAAATTGATGTGAAATACCTGAACGTATAAGAAGTTTGCATGTTGTTATATATTTACGAATGATGTCATTTTACCAATGATAGAATTGGGTAAATGTTTTGACAAGTTTGAGATATCGAAAACCCTGACGACGATAAGAATTATTTAGTAATACATATAATTCTTTCGTTAAATTCTGGTACGTTGTTACATACACGAGCAAATCCAACAAAATGAGATACATAAAAACCATTAGATGGTGACAAGGGAACGTCACATCTAAAAATGAATAATTAACAATAGGAAATGGAAAATCATCTCTCACTTTTATCTTAGATATTGGTATTAAGTTTCCTGTTAATGATATTAGGATCGAGGAATGGACATGATTATTTGTTAGTATTAGCTTTATTTAAAGTTAGTTCTACAGGATAAATTTTCTTTAGTGTACATACTGATTGATTGATTGTTGGTTGCTTTACGCCGCATTAGCACGTGTACATATTGAAATCGTCATTATTGAGAGCCAATACATCATCAAAATATCTAAAAGTATTATTATATATTAGCATCAGATGTTGTTTCGATGGGTCTTTACTGATTTTAGTCATATATTGTAAGTCATAACAATACAGTTACAGGTCCACAATAACTGGAGTTATCTTCCTTAGTTCATCGTTGTATTTCAACCTACACGTACGATAATTATTCAATTATCCTCCAGTTCAAACTATAGCCTCCAATGCTTAACCATACTAATATTAACTTTAAATTCCCGCATTAAAATCAAAGTTATCTTTAAAAAGTCAGTGCTATTTATCTTTATTCTCATAAACCAAAATCCATGGTACAGAGATATAATAAACATTAATAATATAACATAAAGTCAGAATTAATACAAATGTATGATCTACAACTGGAAAAATATTTCCAGCTACATGTAATAACTAACAAGTACTTTAAGTTATCTTTAACTTCAGTGCTAACAAGTACTTTGCTTTGTTTATTTATTTGTACAAACAAAATAGATTTGTAGTTTGAATTTTCTATATTTGTTTTTACTGTTTTATTATACGGTCTAAACTAATGGCAGACCGCGATGGCCTATTTCTTTGTGCTTCCCCAAAAATATCATACAGTTCCTCTAGAAAAACATAAACTTATATCCCTGATCATAGCTTTTTGGTGTCAAACGTTTTTTCCCCTGATTCAAATCAATAATCTGCAAAAAATTAAAGAAATGTGTAGTCTTAAAGTTGAATGCTTATAATCCAGCACAAGATGGGAATTTGATAAAACCTATGAAAAGATAATGAGACAAACATTTTTAAATCTAAAATTAAAATATTGAGAATGTAAAGGTGACAACAATTGTGTCTTCAACACAGCGAGAAAATGCTCCTACTTCTTGAGGTGTGCTTCATCTGGCCCCTAAATAAAATGTGTACTGGTTCAATAAAAATGGACGCCACACCAAACTCCAAAACACAATTATATAGATATAGGAAGATGTGATACGAATGAACTAAAATTTAAAGAAAACATGCAAGACTAACAAAGGCCAGTGGCTCCTGGCTCGTAACAGGCGCAAAAATGCGGCGGATTAAAACATGATTTGTGAGATCACAACTTTTCTATATACCTCTAGCCAATGTAGAATTAACAAACACACACCAATACGAACAGTAAAACTCAGTAAAAAAGACGTCCGAGTCCGATGTCATAAAAGGTAGCATAAGAAACTGAGCAAAATGACAATGACGTATAAATTAATAAAGGACTACTAACAGTTCACAGGCGCTTGTCTCAGAAAAAAAATCATATATACCATAATAAGTATTTTTTTCTGAGACAATTGTCTGTGTAACAGTTACTGACATGCCAGCTCCAGACTTTGGTTAAACCGATTGAAAGATTATGTTTTCATCATATGAAAATCAAGCACAACGGTTCCTTCCGTTACGGGTTTAGTATCGTACCACCACAAACTATATGAGAAGAATATAACATGTACCCTACTAATAACTGTTTTAGAATAAATGTATTTCCGATGCAAAGACTTTACCAGTGAATCAATATTAATACAAATAATAATACGCCAGACGCTCGTTTCGCCTTCATAAGACTCATCACCGACGCTCATATCAAAATAGTTATTAAGCCAAACAAGTACAAAGTTGAAGAGCATTGAGGACCTAAAACTCCAAAAAGTTGTGCCAAATACGGCTAAGGTAATCTATTCCTGAGATAAGAAAATTCTGAGTTTTTCGAAAAATTCAACGTTTTAAAACAGGAAATTTATAAAAATGACCATATAATAGATATTCATGGCAACACCGAAGTGCTGACTACTGTGCTGATGATACTCTCTGTGACGAACCATCCACCATCAGTGGCATCAACCCAGTAACAGTGATGTTAATAGTTATCAAAGGTACTATGCCATCTCTAAATAATGATCTGACAATTTTATATTTGTGACCAGCTATAATAAAACTAACGGTACCAATTTTCTTGCACCAGATGCGCATTTCGATAATACATGTCTCTTCAGTGATGCTCGTGGCCAAAATATTTGAAATCCAAAGCTTATATAAAAGATGAAGAGCTATAATCCAAAAACTGGCTCGATTAGTGAAGGAGAATTTCCATTTCATTATTTTCAAATCAATTTCCCCTTTTCTATTAGATACAATTACTTGTTTAAAACTCATTGATTTTGCAATACCACAAAGAACTAAGAGTAAGTTCTGCTTTGAATACGAACATTTGAAGGTCTTTGAAATGAATGTGTATTAAATTTTGTAATATATGTTTTGTCTTCATATTTTAAAGATATTTCACCGAATGTAGATTTTTTTGGAAACTACAACAACAATCCCAAGTTCAAATTATTGTCTGGAATGAGGTTCGGCAATGCAATAGGTTGGATAATCTTCATCATCAGACTTC
This sequence comes from Mytilus trossulus, assembly GCF_036588685.1. Lineage (NCBI taxonomy): Eukaryota > Metazoa > Mollusca > Bivalvia > Mytilida > Mytilidae > Mytilus > Mytilus trossulus. The sequence goes on along the minus strand of NC_086373.1, from coordinate 403,960 downwards.
ATGCCTAGGCGTGAGCTTATTGTCAAGAATTCGATGCCTAATTTCAATTATTGCCGCTAACATATATATCAAAGAACTAATAGTCCATAACAATTTTCCTCTATACTTCAAAACGCGGTCACTTATTATTCTATGATAAATTTCCGACATGAATATCTCCGGGTCAGCATCAGTCTATACATGGAAGTATTATCCATGGTCTGTATGATATTGGTCATTGTGGTGAAACATCATGTTTGATATTAATAGTTCAATAATTGGGGGATTCATATAGATATTCTGTCACTGATTTATAAATGCCAATTTGATGTTATAAACAGATATGTAACACACAATTAACAGCAACGCATAATTTGTTAATATCAGCCTTTTAATATGCATTAATTCACCGCAAATTCGAACAGTAGACCATTTACGGCCTGTTCTTCGTTTGTGAATTACCTAAAATGTCCGGAATTAGAAATTTGACTAAGAAAGGGTTCTTATTTTTAGATATTCTATACAAACTACGAGACCACGATAATGCTACGAACACATCAAAATCTCTACCAGCTGACTCCGAGCCAATCTTTTCCATAATCGGATTGTCTCTTGGCGTATTTGGGAACTTACTCGCTTTGATTATTTTAGTGAAATCAGCACACATACATAAATGGAAAGTGTTTTACAAGATGATAACCACATTATCCATCGTTGACCTAACAGGAATTTTGTTTTTATCACCGATTGTAATAGCTGTATATACCAATGAGATGAACTGGGTTGGCGGGAAAGGACTATGTCATTTCTTCTCGTTCATGTTGATATTCAGTAGTATGTGTACGTGTTTGATTATAGCAGCAATGGCGCTTGATAGATATGTTGCTATTGTTCATCCAATCAAGTATAGAACAATACCGAAAGACAGACTAGTCAAATTTGTTATAGCAGGAATTCTACTTTTCTCAGCGTTTGTTTCCTGTTTTCCTATAATGGGAATCGGTCATAATGTCGTTCATTTTCCGGGATCTTGGTGTTTCCCTAATTTTTACGATTCATTTATTGATTGTTCAATATTTGCTTACTTTTATTCGATCACCATATTACTGCTTGTGATCATGACAGCTACTCTGAATATTTGGGCTTTAGCAAAGTTAATTGTTGGAAAACGAAGCAATGTTAGAAGAGGCAGCAACACTGCCCGGTCCAAACGACATATTGATGTGTATATTATGATTCTGCTAATTGTTATTTTTGTAGTGTTTGCTGTTTGCTGGTCACCATTTGTGGTAAGTTGAAGGCATTTTTTAAATCATCATAAAATAAAGTGTATCAATAACTGTACGATTAAGGTAATTATACATTATTTTAGTTTAAAACAGGAAAACTTATTACCTCTAAAAGATATTACCATGTTTATTCGATTTACAGACGGTCAAAACCTCGATTGTAATTTTAAAAAATCTGTTTTTTTCCTTTGCGACAAGATGACTATACTTTTTGAAGTCATTGCGCTTGTGGCTATGCCTGCGTTTCTTAAAACAGTGATCGAAATCAACAGTAATTGTTATAATCAAAGTTTAGAAAATGTATTCGCCAAATACATGTACTTTATCTATCAAATTACATTATACATCTGGAATAGTGAAAGCATATCATCAGAACAAAATGAAACACGTCGGAAAAGGACTGATTCAGCAGATCTGTATAAAGCACAATAGAAAATAAAATAAAACAATAATACAATATATATATATATACAGTTACTAGTACGATCTTTTTAGGGTAATCACACTAAAAGTCTGTTTAAAGCCCAATTACAAATGACCAATGCTTCCGAGGACCAAAATATCAACCAGTACACATAAAAAACGAATTTAGCAAAATGGCGACATAAGCAATGCAAGGAAAACTTGATACAGCCCACTGTTAAAGTATAACTAACGACAGAATGTAGAACTATATTTGTTTAATTTTTTGTTGTCGTCTGTATGCTTTTTTAAATATGTTTTTTCTCGTTTAGTTATTGTCACAGGTAGATAATATCAAAAAGAATATGTGGTATGAAGGCCAGTGAGACAACTCTCCACAGGAGACCAACATGACACAGAAATTAACAACTGTAGACAACTTATAAAAGTCCCCAAAACGATTTGTAAAACAATTCATTTTTTTTTTTTTTTTAAACAGAACGATAAATTCATGTTGGTCATTATTAATTGATATTTACTTATCAGACACTTATAAGTTAGTTATATCCGGTATGTCTGGTATGTATTGTATGGCCTTGTATTGAAATTAATGTGTCTAATGAATGTTTCAAAAACTAAAGTGAGTCTTCCTCTTGGCAAATACTGTCTTTGTTGTTTGGAACACAACCGTTTATATTTTTATTTTTTAATGCTCTTAATTCTGTTTTTGATTCCAACTATTTTAAATTGAGCGCTACTGGTGAGTGTACCGAGTTATACGCCTAACTGTCATCTTTAAAGAGATTTTAATGAATTAAATCAATTTGCAAAGGTTTTCACAATTTCATAGTGCTTAAAGAATTCTGGTAACAGGTAAACCAAAGTAGAATTGTATTTATACTGTAATAGTTGTGTTTATTTTCATTAATATAGTATCACAGCTATGTTTTGTACAATGTAAATTTCATCATAGAACACTTTTCAACAGTCAAGGGTTCATTAAGAGATGAAAATAAGTTTGTAATCTGTGTTACAATTTCGAAAGCTATCAATCTATTTATTTAAGTTGCAGTATAAAACAATATTAGGTCAATGTCAGAAAAACATCCATTTTTTGGTACTCGGCGAAAAACTGGGGAAGGGCTCGGTAGAATCTTGCCCATCCCCAGTTTCTCAGCCTCATACAAACAAGTTGATATTTTTCTGACAATTAACTTATATTGTTTATATACCTTGTTTCATTTTAGGTTCGGATCATTATTTCCCAAATTACTGGACGTCATGATAAAATGGTGGATCTTGTTACTCTAAGGATAGCATCATTTAACCAAATATTAGATCCATGGGTGTACCTGTTATTCCGGAGAGAAAGCCTTAGAAGGCTCGTTGGACAAATAAGTAAACGTTTGCCCATGTCGAGCAAAGAAAGATTTTTTGCCCAACTGTTTAGTGCGTCAAGCTTTCATAATACTCATATAGAAGCCGAGGAGAGCTCTGATAAAAATTCTGTTGAAGTTGGACAGAAAAGTTTGAATTCCTCGGACTCAAAAACGTCAATGAAAACTTTGGAAATCACAGAACTATAAATGACCGTTGTGATAATTAGCTTTTAGAATAATCACGAAGACCACATATGACGGGGAAATTATTGAACTTGAAAGAATAAGCTTAACTCAAGATATACGAATGTTAACAGCTAATTGCGCATAACGTTACTCGCTATTTATGAACATTTTGCGATGCAAATGAATTCGACTAGCAGTTTTTGATTTTATCTTTAAATAAAAGTGTGACTGTATATTTGTTCCGAAAAACATATGTTCGACATGGACGGAAAGAACTATATTACAAAAGTTCCTGAGAACGAAAATAGCATGACATTTATTCCCTTTTCATAAAAGAAATGCCTGGGACTTAAAGCCCAAATATTTGTTTGACCTTTAGAATGACAATCAATGATACTGTAACACTAATGTGGTTTTGAAGGCCATATTTAGCAAATAATTATTATCACCTTAGTGCATTTTATAATTAATCACAAGGCCATGTAGTTTTATACATGCAAACACATTTTCATAAATGAAGGTGGGAAGCAGTTTTGTACTGTCAGAAATCGACGTCAGCAGCAATTTACATACTTCATAAATCAAGATTTGAAATAAGTGAAAAAGCAAATTTACATTTATAAGCATTTATTGCATGCATACTTGAAAGTTGTCTTACAATCTTACAAACATATTCATTATTAAAATAAACTCATCCTAGATACCAGGATTAAAATTTTATATTTCGTCATAGTAGCACCTAACGATTTCCCAACGCAATGTGATTACTCTAAGATATGACACCACTAATATTACAAGCATAAAAGCACCTCAAAAGCTAACCAATCTTTTAAACAGACTTAAGGGGGTTCGAGGGTATTAATTATTATTTTTAAATATAGAATTTCGCTATTTTTTCTACAAATGAAGTTCATCATATACTTAATAGAAAAATGTAAATGGGCTCACCGTTAATTTGAGCTCATATTCTGCCTTCGAAAGAAGCATACACTTTTGTTAAGGTACTTTTCTTCTCTGTTGAGCTAATAGGAGAAATAAATGTAATATCGAAAATAAAGAAAGAACCAAATAACAGAAATCGCTTAAAATTGTTTAGTTTAAAAGTACAGCTTATTTGAAAAAAATAATAAAAAATGTAGGTCACCGATAAGTTAAAAATAGATATTTCAATTTTAATGCAAAAAAAAAAGAAGGATTTTTAAAGGGAAGATTTTTAAGCTTTATCAATGGTATAACATTTTAAATTCATATGGGATCAAAACAAATCAAATCGATTTTATTTGGATTCATTTTTGTACCATTTCATAAAGTAACAACTTCTATAGTGTGATATTAAAATAAAATTTGAAAATTGGCTGAAATGTGTATACCCTCGACACTCCTTAAGAAAGGATATAGTTACGATACTGTTGTCAGGTCGTTAAAGATGGCATATTTTTTATATCAATATTTTTTGCATCGGAAATAAAAACATTTATTTTAAATCCAGTTCTTGGCATGTTAATGGTTATGTTCTTCTCATATATTTATGATGGTATGATACTTGATTGTGCTTGATTTTCATATGATGCAGTAACTGCTAGTAATCCTTTGTTAATTTTTGTGTTATTGTCGTTATGCTGAGTTCGCTTGTTGTCTATTTTGACATCGGACTCGGACTGCTTTTGAAATGAGTTTTGACTACACACACACACACACACACACACCCCCACACACACACACACACACACACACACACACACACACACACACACACACACACACACACACACACACACACACACACACACACACACACACACAAAAACCCGAGCAATTATCAAATAAGTGCCGTAAAATACTTTAAGTCATTTACAAACATCGATGGTTCTAATTTGATTGTTTTATGAATGTATATTTTCAAAAACAATGTTACATATATTTAACATCTAAATGTTGTTTTAAGACAAAAGAGGTCAAATATCAAAATTAAATTCAAATGATAGGGATGCCATAACAACAAATCAATGAAGGATGAAAAAAACTTAATTCAAACAGTTTTTTTTGGGGGGGGAGGGGGTCAAAATAGCTGCAAGTTTTGTTTTATTGACATCGATTTTATATATATCCTTTACTGGTCAATCAATTTTTCCCAAATTAAGTTAAGACAATGAATAACTATGTGAATTAAGTTTTTATCCTACTTTGAACTTTTGATGACGTCCCTGAATGACTAATTGAAAACAAAGAGAAAACGGAAACAATTGGTCAACAAACATATTTTAATTATAGCTATATCGACCTTTTATATCCGTCCAGGACACTTTTAAGAGGACGACGGACTTGTACGCTACTGATTATAGATGTGAATAGATAAAGAAATAATAAAAATTAGTCGGTGGGATTTGTATCATAATTTGCAATCGAAATTGTCGAATAAAATATTTTTTGAAAGACAGTAAATCCATAGATATGTGTGTATAACGTTCCGATTGTATGGTTCTGATCCTGCCTGGAATTAGATGTATATGATTTTTATAGAATGAAGATAATAACATCTGTCTGAACTTTTCTTAATGTCATTTTATTATATAAATATGTTTTTCTGTTACAAATCATGATGCATTTTTTTTTATGTGTACATGTTATGCTGCCCATCAAGAGCCCTTGATTGGAATAATAAATATTCCTATTCTTATTCTATGTTGTCTGGGGGGGAGGGTGATAGTTGTTGTTCTAATATTTAGATAGGAAAGTAAGTTACGGCTTTTCTTAAAATAAAATGCCAAAACAATCATCAGTTGGTTTGTCAGGTGAATCATTGACAAACATATTCAGAAAAGACCAATTAAAAATACTTATCCGTCTGATGATGAAAAACATACTGATTTAAATTGAATAAAAATTCAAAACGTAATCATATGTCAAAATCAAAAGCTCAAACCCATCAAACGAATGGACAACAACTGTCATATTTCCTGTCTGGTGACAGGAATTTCTTTATTGGATTTAACTGTTTTTTGGGTCGTAGTTCTCCTCTTATATTTGTTTCCTCAGTTTAAGTTTGTAACCTGGATTTTTTTTTCTAAATCGATTTACGAGTTTCGAACAGCGGTATACTACTGTTCCCTTTATTTAAAGCTATATAAACATAAAATTGTACGACCCTCGCATTATATTTCATTTTATTGACAACGATGTGTGAACAAAACTAACTGACATAATTGGTAAAAGTGATAATTTGGGGTTTATGTTTATTTACAGCATTAAACATTGTGTTATAATACTAATCACAATAAAATCAAATAAATATGTCGCCTTCATTTAAATAAAGATGTAACGAAGTCTCTTAATTATATTTATATTTATATAGATTACGTACATTGTAAATTGAAAAGTCCAAACGGAAACGGACATATAAACACTTTGTGTTTTTGTTAGATGTATTCCTTTATGTATCCATCAGATAAGATGAGCCTTTTTTAACTAATTTTTATAGTTCGTTCTTATGTTGTACTTTAACACGACTTTCTCAGGTTAAGGGAGGGTTGGGATCCCGCTACAATGTTTAACCCCGCCACTTATTGTATGTATGTGGCTGTCCTAAGTCAGGAGGCTGTATATAGTTATCAAAGGTACCAGGACTATAAATAAGTACGCCAGCCGCGCGTTTCGTCTACATAAGACTCATCATTGACGCTTATATCCAAAAAATATTTATAAAGCCAAGTACAAAGTTGAAGAGCATTGAGGATCCAAAATATCAAAAAGTTGTGCCAAATACGTCTAAGGTAATCTATGTCTGGGATAATTCAATCTTTAGTTTTTCGAAAAATTCAAAGTTTGTATACCGGAAATTTATAGGAAATTTATAAAAATGACCACATTATTGATATTCATGTCAACACTGAAGTGTGGACTACTAGACCCGGAGACGAAACGTCCACGAGCAGTGGCATCGATCCAGTGGTGTAAATAGTAATTCAGTGGTTGTCGTTTGTTATTGTGTTACATATTTGTTTTTCGTTAACAATTTTAATGTGCTTTTTGTTATGCGTTAATTTCTACATTGGCTAGAGGTATAGGGGGAGGGTTGACATCTCAGAAACATGTTAACTCCGCAGCAATTTTGCACCAGATCAGGAGCCTCTGGCCTTTGTTAGTCTTGTTTGATTTTTAATTTTAGTTTCCTGTGTATATTTCGGAGTTTAGACTGACGTCCAATATCACTGAACTAGTATATATATTTTTTAAGGGGAAAGACGCCTCCGGGTGCGGGAGTTCTCGCTACATGGAAGACCTATTGGTGGCCTTCGGCTGTTGTCTGCTCTACGGTCGGGTCGGGTTGTTGTCTCTTTGACACATTCCCAATTTCATTTTCCAATTTTATTTCCTCATTGTAGAAGGTCGTATAGTGACCTATAGCTGATATTTTCTGTGTATCATGGTATCTTGTGGAAAATTGTCAATCATCATGATCATACCACTTTTTATATATATATATGTAGAATAATTCGGTATATTAGATTTCGTTAGAAGAGACCAAAGACATATCAGCGTTTGAAAATATGCAACTAATAGGGAACCACATATTGTCTTTATTTTCGTATGAAATTAAATATCAAAGTATAGAAAAGTATGATCATTGCTGTATTAATCATCATGAACTGAGGGTTGATGTTACAGATGATTGTTAATAAAATATGTTTAATATTAAAAAAAATCAATAAAAAAATGATTTTTTGTCGAGCCTCCATCTTTTGTTGCAGAAAGCTCGACATAGGGATAGTGATCCGGCAGCGGCGGCGGCGGCTACGGTGACGGCGTTAGCTAACTTCTTAAAAACTTTATATTTTAAAAGGTAGAAAACCTGGATGCTTCATGTATATAGATGCCTCATGTTATGAACTTTCCGTCAGTCACATGTCCAATGTCCTTGACCTCATTTTCGTGGTTCAGTGACTACTTGAAAAGAAGTTAAGATTTTTTGTAATGTCAAATTCTCTCTTATTATAAGTAATTGGATAACTATATTTGGTATGTGCGTACCTTGCAAGGTCTTCATGCTGGTCAGACAGTTTTCACTCAACCTCGATCTCATTTCATGGATCAGTGAACAAGGTTAAGTTTTGGTGGTCAACTCCATATCTCAAATACTATGAGCAATAGGTCTAGTATATTCGGTGTATAGAAGCACTGTAAGGTGTACATGTCCAACTGGCAGGTGTCATCTGATCTTGACCTTTTTTTCGTGATTCAGGGGTTATAGGTCAGTTTTTGTATTTTTCTAATACTTTATGCATTAGGTCAACTATATTTGGTGTATGGACATATTTTATGATCTATATGTCTATTACGCAGGTTTTATTTGACCTTGACCTCATGTTCACGGTCCATTGCTAAGTGTTAAGTGTTTGTGTTTTGGTTTATTGTTCTTAATTTATAAGCAATAAGTCAACTATATTTGTTGTATTGAAGAATTGTTAGCCGTTCATGTCTACCTTGCATGGTTCATCTGACCTTGACCTCATTTTCATGGTTCATTGATCAATATCTCGTTTTCTTGGTTAATGTTGAGTTTATGTGACAGTTGTAATAAAGCTTTATATTTAGGTATATCAACATAATATCAATGATTTGTAAAGAAGGCGAGACATTTCAGCGTGTGCACTCTTGTTTTATCATTTACAGCAAAATATCATAACGTAACAGTAAGACTTATCATTCGAAATCTTCAGTCAGAGTTTTATGGTAGCACAATACAAAGATTATATTACTCCAACTCCCAAGTTTTAAAATGCTGTAACTTTCTTAATAATGCTTGAAAATTTATAAAAGTGGTAGTTTTGGATAGCTAACTAATTATTCTTACAAAATAATGTGATGTTAGTATTATGCAACAATTATGTAACCAATTATAATGTTAACTGTCTCTAAAATATTTTTCACCAAATTTCCACTTTCAAATGAAATTAGCTTCTGCATAGGTATCCCTAGAGGATTGATTTTATTATATGTCTTCCTATGGCCATTATCTACAAAAGGGTGTCTCAGATTTCAGATAGAATGTATAGAACAAATTTTACACCTAATTAAACATTATCTTCTTTTATGTGGTTAGGATGTTTACACTAATTAGAGATCCATGAGAGGTTGGAATACCATAGAGACAATCTGAGGCACCCTTTTGTAGCCCATGATATGTTGAATACGATTTCGTTAAAATTTTCTGTATAGTTAAAAAGATGATAGAGCTAAATTCATGCAAGTGAACTTACCTTGATTTTGCCGTTAATTACATAATAATTGATGACATAATGATTGCATAATAAAAATATTGCATTCATTTAAAAGATGAATCTTTTATCTATCTATATATACCTTTTTTTATTAATTTCTATAAATTCAAAGTTACAGCATTTCAAAGGTTAGTGATTGGGAGTAAAAAATATCTTTGTATAGTGCTACCTGTTAAATTTGAAACATCTGTTTGTATTCACATGCAATGAATCTGTTTGAAAAAAAGTTGGAGGAAGCATTTTATTACATTGGAGATAACAGCACCTCTGTTTGCATGTTGAAGTTTTTTGGTAGAGCCGAAAAATTTCACCTGTCAACCAAACTTAAAATATCAAAAGTAATTATAAAGTCTAAGAAATTATATGCAATTTTATGAAAAAAATAACAAATACGCTGATTCACAGAAAACAAGAATGACGTTTAATTATGTCTATCGAAATACAATGTTATGACGTATACAATGTAAATGTTGTCATTGATTGATTACGTAAATTGTGTTTTATAAGCTAATTAACATAATAAACAATAATAAACAAGAATGTGTCCCCAATACACGGATGGCCCATCCGCACTATCATTTTCTATGTTTAGATGACCGTGAAAATGGGGCAAAATCTCTAATTTGGCATTAAAACTATTGGACGAACGGACGAACGAACGAACAAAAAACATAATGCCCATAAATGGGGCATAAAAAACCCATACTCATTACCTGAATTGGCAAAAAATGTAGTCCTTAAAAATGTTGAACTTCGTACTTTTAAATGTTAGCTTTATTGACGAGTTAGTGTAGATGAAAAGTGCCCCTGGTTTACAACATTATAAACTTGGTATGTTGAATGAGTGTTGTTTCATTAGAAAAATACCAAGAGAATATTATAAGTTAAATGTTATAATGATATGTACAATTGTCTCCTCCATATCAATCGTACCTTTCGCTACAAATTAGAATGTTGAGACATAATTCTGCAAAGATTGTTTTAAAAAACGAAACAAAGTACACTTAAAAAGAAATTGTTAGGAAATAAATTTTACTGTATTTTTGGTTAAACGGACAATCCATATTTTACAAATATTTAACAGTGACTTTAAATTAAAGTTGTGAAGAATTGATTTAATTCATTGGTAAATATACTGAATAAACGGTCACTTAAGATTAATTATAGACTTGTGTACGTGTTATATTAACCTTTACTATTATAGTAAAGGTTAATATAACATGAACACACTAATATATATTTTGTTTTAATTTAGGATAACAAGAGGAACACAATTATATCATATACATTCAGGGAAAGATGTCCATAATTTCGCAATAAACTAAACATGCATACTATTATTATTGATATATTTTTTTTCTTGTTTATTGTTCAGAAATACAATGAAGCTTTAGATTGAAGAAACAGAGAAATAAAAATTTCTAGCTTATCATTTTGTGGTCGACATCTGGTTATAATTAGTAAAGAAAGTGTGTCCACATCATTTCTCCCAACAATACATAGGACCTCAAGGCCGCATTCTGAACTGACATGGTTTCGTATAAGGAGACCAACAGTGACACTATTTCAATTCACCAGAATCCCCAAGTCAACCTTAAGGATTGATTCAACTTTCCAGTGATGTACGCAAAATTGTAAGATTTTTTACCTTTAACTCTTTTCTTTTAAAGGTTATCGGTAAGTACCAAGTCCTCATAGATGAATATTCATCGACTACATTATCAAAAGACAGATAACTGTAAATAGTTATCAAAGGTACCAGGATAATAATTTAGTACGCCAGACGCGCGTTTCGTCTACATAAGACTCATCAGTGACGCTCATATCAAAATATTTATAAAGGCAAACACGTACAAAGTTGAAGAGCATTTAGGATCCAAAAGTCCAAAAAGTTCTGCCAAATACGGCTAAGTTAATCTATGTCTGGGATAAGAAAATCCTTAGTTTTTCGTAAAATTCAAAGTTTTGTAAACAGGAAACTTATAAAAATGACCACATTTTTGATATTCATGTCAACACCGAAGTGCTGACTACTGGGCTGGTGATACCCTCGGGGACATAACTGTGTTTATGAAAAAGAGTGGAACGATACTGTTTTAAATCTAAACGACTCCTTAAATCATTTTGTTTACAGCACAAACCTATTACAATTCCTAGAAACAATTTGTCTAGTAACCTCGCCTTGTTTCATCTGTCAATACATTTGAATAAAAACAAGGTACTTTGTAGGTCACACCTCCTGGAAAAAAACAAAAAAACAATCATTAAAAAACAAAATCGTCATATCGTTTTTCTGACAGGTCACTATATATATATAGTATGTATCATTCTTGTATTGTATACATTTACTGGAGTTAACCAAGGTAACTTGTCTTTTTTATCATCATTTTTTTTAAATTGTTAAAACGCATGTCGAATTCTGAACATGATGATAAAATGACTTTTAATTTGAAATATGTTTTTAAAGATTTTTAGACATAAAAAATGAACTATAGTAAATATGCGTTAAGAAATTTTGAATATTAAAACGTCAATAAAACCAATAAGACTAACATGAGAAAATAAAAGTTCGGTTTGAATGTTTAATCTCATGATTTTTACAATAGCATTAATAGGTGTGAAATTCGTACAGATACAAATCATACGTTGGCTTCAAAAGGAATTACATTGGTAGTTAGAAGTTTCCAATTATGTATAAAATTCACATTTAATGTAAAAATTGTAACTTGCCTAGCTTGAGTTCAAAATGTTAACATATCACTTTCATGAGAGATTAAAACTTGGCAAATTGTGAAGAGACATGCCACCAATCTCAAGTTGTTAGTTGCTTGATAACGTATATAACGTGTATGTTTTAATTAAATAATTTGAAAATTTTGTATTTTATGCAAAAAATTACTTGGTTCTTATCCGGTATAAGACTTTGGTAAACAGACAGTTCTGCAGGATAGGGTTTCACACTTATATATAATGATACATACGTATTCTACCAATGCAATATACAATTAAAAAAAAAAGAAGCCCCAAGTGATAATTTAAGTAATAGAAACTTATTTGGTATATTCAAAAATATATGATTTGTATTGTAGATAGTTAATAACGATGGCCATTATAACTCTTCAAGGACTTTTGATCTTAGGAGTGATTATTGCATATGGTAAGTTTACAAACTATTTGAATATATAGTTTTTATCATGATGAAGGGAAATCCACAAAAGGGCTTCAAAATCATGAAATTTAAAAGTAAGACTTTCAATTTAAATTTTCCTATAGTCAACTTTCCATTTCTGTGTAGCAACATCCCAGCGGCACCAGTATATGTAGTATATGTGTTTCAACTGATACGTCACTGTAGAGCGAGCTTAACGTACGTTGATTTTGTTGAACGAGGAATAACACTTTCACAAAAGTTGCTAAGATAGAGCTACGAATCAATCAAATTAAGATTATCCCTCAAGAACGTTTACGGTCGCCATCATGAGATGATTGGCCATAACGAAAAAAGTGTGTCCAAAATCATATCTGATATTCTCCTTCAGTCATAATAACCTTCTGTCATTACCGAATTGAACAAAGAAATAACACGACTGGTGCCGTATACGGTGTAGGAAATGCTTGCCCCCGCGGAACACCTCATTCTGTGTCTTTTTATTAATTTGATAACTTTTCTTAGATATTGATTGATTTTATTTCTTCTTATGTAAACGACGGCATCGAAGATATACCACTAATAATCATTATGCCATTGCAATATGATGAATGTATTTTTTTATATTACAGTCTCTGCCGATGTCATTGTTTGTGAAGATAAACTAGCATACATAAAATGTCCATATCCTTCTAAGATTAAAGTCTCCAGTGCAATATATGGACGGACCACTGATAGAAGCATATGCCCTCATCCTGCTATACATACAACGGATTGCAGGTCATCGACTTCTGACTATAAAGTAAAAGCAATGTGCAATGGTAAAAGAATATGTCGAGTAAAAGCTGACCATAGACAGTTTGGTGATCCCTGCAGTGGAACCTACAAATATTTAGAAGTTAAATATAAATGTGTTTGATTCTGTGTATTAAGACAAATAACGCTTTGAAAACACGAATGTAAAGAAATGTGTGATAGTTTGTTTTATTTATGTTCTGGTTTTAAATTACAAAAATCAATAAATTCGTTATGTTTGCGTACGTTATATGTATGTTTGATTTATATGTTTATTAATAAAATAAAAACTCATAAAAGATATAAGGCTTAATTTTTGTACGCACGATGTGATTTTCCTCTACTTAAGACTCGCGGTGATGCTCGAAAAACATAAAAAAAAAAAGGAAAAAAGGAAAAGACTGAAGACATTAACAGAATTTTAATGTTTTGCCAAATTCACCTATTATAATCTATTCCTGTTGTAACAATCATAGTATTTCGAATATTCATAGTTTTGGTAAAAGTTAATGGTAATCTTGACAATATAAATGATAATAACATTAACGGTACCAATTTTCCTGCACCAGATGCGCATTTCGACAAAACATGTCTCTTCAGTGATGGTCGTGGCCTAAATATTTGAAATTCCAAGATTATATAACAAATGAAGAGCTATAATACAAAAGGTCCAAAAACGTACAGCTAAATCCGTGAAAGGAATCAGAGCTTTGCATGAAGGAGATACATTCCTAAATTTAAAATAATTTCGAACTTTTTGTAACAGCAAATTTTAATAACACAAAACAAGTCCGTATTTGCTTGCCAGTACCGAAGTACTGGCTACTAGACTGGTGATATCCTCGGGGACTAACAGTCCGCCAGTAGATGCATCGACTCAGTAGTAGTAGTAACATTAACGGTACCAATTTTTCATGTCGACATGAAATGTTGGGTTGCTGCCCCTAAATTCGTAATTTGGTTAAGGAAATTTTGCATTTTTGGTTATTATCTTGAATATAATAATAGATAGAGATAAACTGTTAACAGGAAATTTGTTCAGCGAAGTAAGATCTACAAATAAGTCACCATGACTAAAATGGTCGATTAACCCGCTAGGAGTTATTGCCCTTCATATTCAATGTTTGACAACTTTTTGACATTTATTTTTTTTAATCATTTAAAAATGTCTTCTCCTGAAACTACTCAGCCAAATTTAACTAAACTTTGTCACACTCATCATTAAAAGAGTAACGAAAGATACCGAAGGGACAGTCAAACTCATAAATAGAAAATAAACTGACAACGCCACAGCTAAAAATAAAAAAGACAAACAGACAAACAAAAGTACACATGACACAACATAGAAAACTAAAGAAAAAACAACACGAACTCCACCAAAAACTTTACTGTACGTTTATTTGTGCAATTGTTGTTCTACATTGGTTAGAGGTAAAGGGACAGAGTTGAGATCTCAAAAAACATGTTTAACGCCGCCGCATTTTTGCGCTTGTCGCAAGTCAGGAGGCTCTGACATTTGTTAGTCTTGTTTGATTTTTAATTCTAGTTTCTTGTGTAGTACTCGGAGTTCAGTTTGTATGACTTTCATTATCACTAGCTAAGTATAAAATTAAGAATTGAAATGGAGAATGTGTCAAAGAGACAACAACCTGACCATAGAAACAAAAAAACAACAGCAGAAGGTCACCAACAGGTCTTCAATGTAGCGAGAAATTCCCGCACCCGGAAGCGTCCTTCAGCTGGGCCCTAGACAAATATATACTAGTTCAGTGATAATGAACGCCATACTAATTTCCAAATTGTACACAAGAAACTAAAATAAAAAATAAAAAATACAAGACTAACAAAGGCCAGAGGCTCCTGACTTGGGACAGGCGCAAAAATGTGGCGAGGTTAAACATGTTTATGAGATCTCAACCCTTCCCTATACCTCTAACCAATGTAGAAAAGTAAATGCATAACAATACGCACATTTAAAATTCAATTCAAGAGAAGTCCGAGTCTGATGTCAGAAGATGTAACCAAAGAAAATAAACAAAATGACAATAATACATAAATAACAACAGACTACTAGCAGTTAACTGACATGCCAGCTCCAGACTTCAATTAAACTAATTGAAAGATTATGATTTCATCATATGAATATCAGGCACAATCCTTCCCGTTAGGGGTTTAGTATCATACCATCATAACATATATGATACATATTTGTTTAGGGACCAGCTGTGGGATGACTCCGGGTGCGGCAGTTTTTCGCTGCATTGAAGACCCATTGGTGGCCTTCGGTTGTTATCTACTCTATGATCGGGTTGTTGTCTCTTTGACACATATCCTATTTCCATTTTCAATTGTATACAAAGGTTTCTGCATATTTTGATGTTTTCTTAAATACACTACGTTGTATACATGAATATCAATTAAATGGTATTTTTTTTAAAACTTCCTGTTACAAAACTTTTAATTTTTCGAAAAAAACTAAGGATTTTCTTATCCAAGGAATAGATTACCTTAACCGTATTTGGCACAATTTCTTATCATGTTGGGTTATGCATGCTCCTTATCTTTGTACTTGATTTGCTTTATAACTATTTTGATCTGAGCGTCACCGATTTGTCTAATGTAGACGAAACGCGCGTCTGGCGTACTAAATTATTAACCTGGTACCTTTGATAACTATTTAAGGTTCGATTTCGTTTTATTTTATTATTGTTTCAATGTCCCAAACGACATCGGCATATTAAGGAATTGGGCGAACACATGATATGTAAACTTTTTTAAGTGAAAATGTATCAAGAACATTTTTTCATTTTTCTCATTATATTTATTCTTTTGTAAGATTTTGAAACTATATATTAAATATGGTTGTTCAAGGATCCCTTGTTAGCAAAAAAGACACTTAGATGTTTGTGTTTACGTACTGTTTTTGACTCATTGGTATTCATATCTAAGGTATATATTGGAGGATGAAAGGGTCTATTCATATTTTTTTTTTAGTTAACATACTTTTAGTTTTTTGGGCATCAAAATTCACAAGCCTGTTTTTTTACCAATTATAAATCTTTTCTAGGTCGTCATTTAAAATTGTAGCTGTTTCTGTTGGATCGTCAACCATTATATATAATGAAGTATCATCTGCGAATAGCTTAATTTGAGCTTGAATGTCTTCTACAATACCGTTTAAAATATCAAAAAAAGGAGAGGGCCTAGAATGGACCCTTGTGGGACGCCTGCATTTACAGGTAACTATTCGGAACATATACCGTTAATAACCACCCGCTGGACTCTATTTGTAAGATATTTGTCAAACCACCTTAGTAAAGAACCCGGTATACTCTATTGATGAAGTTTAAATAGCAGTCCCTTATGCCAGACTCGATCAAACGCTTTACTTACTGAGAAGATTCGATATCGTCACTTGGACCTTGATTTACCTCTATTCCTCCTAGGATAAGCATTTGAATAACAAATAGTAAAAATAGAATAATAAATAGTCTAAGATTAACATTTACACTTGGTTTTTTTTGTACATTTGAGTCTACATGTTTTATCTCTGAAGGCTTAAGGCACAGCATAAACCATAGCATTTCATCTGTTTTGAGAAAAAAAGTGTAAGTAAAAAATATAAAAAAATTGTGAAAACAAATATTGAATAACAACATGTTGTATGCATGAAGCAAAAGAAAAAGTATGCATATGTATACATGGATTTAACAAGTAGTTTGGAGGAATGAGTATACACATGTATAAATGGTTGGTAAATGATACAACTTTATCTACACGTAGTAATTCAGTACAACTGTTAATACCAGCCGTGTCAAATGATCTCGATTTAGTTTTGATTTGATTTTTTGATCGCTGAATTAACAAGATCTGTCCATACAATTTACAATATATAGTAAGCATACACGTTTTAGAAGTGCACTACACTGTACCATGTTTACATTTTGGTGTACGTGTTGTTTAAAATTTGCTTGTATACGATAAAATGTACAAATTGAAAGTAATATCTTTTTTTCAAAGTTGATTTAGGAGCTTGAAGTTGGTCATAATAATTTCCCTACCATGGAATTTAACATCATGTAAAACAACCGTTGTAGTTTTACCTTGTTCACGCACGAGTAATTGATTTTACTATAAGGGTTTGTGCACGTTAAAATTTGTCACGTGACAAATCAGCGATCAAGGTAAGTATTTACGTGTAATAAGATGAATTACAATTAGATGTATTATGTACAAGAATTGTGTAGCATGTAATTATAGTAAAATAAACAAATACATAAACAAAAGAAATTAAAAAAAGGCAAAAAGTCAATTACAGACTATTTGACATCACTATATTAAGTCAGTGTACAGCTGTTTTTGCGAAATTCCGAAACAAGACTGTCAAGTAGTCTAAATACATGTAGAAATATGTACCTAAAAATGTTGTCAATTATGCAGTTTTATGCAAAGTTAAATCATGACATTTTAACACTCGTGTTATCATCTGATGTATTTGAAGATGCTCTCTCTTTGCTAATTCCTTCGCTCGTGCTTCCGCATATGCTATGAGTTGTGGTGGTGTGTACTCGCGTCTGTTTTGTTTGTTGTTGTAGTCTAGCCTATAAGGGAAGTCCATGGAACCAGGACAGCAGTATATTCGACGCAAAACGTAGGAAAGCTGGCATTGTGTTGACAACATGGACTTGCATTTGATTGTCCTTTACATAAATTTTCCCATCAACTGTCCACGTGTCTCTTAAATGACGTTCAATACTGAGCTGTTTTTGTATGCAATGGCATTCCTCGGCTTGGTCAGGTCATCATTCACTCTAATATACTTGTATTCAATTTTCCCTTTTAGGAATTTTCTGCATCTAAGGATACTTTTTTTAACATTATGATCCTTAATCTTGACAATTATTTGTCTAGGAGGCTGAAACTTGTTGTTAACTCGGCCGTCTTCATTGCCTTCCCTTGTGCGTGGTTTAACAATTCTATGAGATCGAATGATGTCTTCGTGTGTTAGATCTTCGTCGATGATTTTGATAAGTTCTTTCACTAACTCGATTGTTTGAAGGGAAGCTTCGTCTATCCCACCGTCAGGAATGCCATTGATACGAATCAGGTCCCGTCGACTGTATTGTTCTAACCAATGTCATCACGCAGCGATTGGTTTTCTTTGTTGAGCCTCTCGATTTCAAAATGTGTACTGGTCTATTGTGGCACTGGCTTTGATAGTGTACTAGATCTCACTATACATCATCTCTTTTAATTGTAGGGCTATTTGAAGTATATCTGGCTGGGCTAAAGTGCATGTAGTTGGCTGCGGTTAAGTTGCAGATGTAATTTCAGTCGTTGGCTGGCATTGCAGAGAGCTGAGGCCTGCAGTAAAAGAAACATGATGAATAGCGTTAGGGTCAATATGAACGGGTGATGAACTCGGAGAAGACATTGCGAATTGGTGGTGTAGGCTTGCTGTGATGACGGAGCCTGTTTGTATTTACTGGAGTTTCGGGTTGCATTTTGTCTGTGATTAAAGATGATTGTCGTAGTTTTGTAATACAAAAAGGTGGAGTAACAGTGTAAGGCTGGTATGCAAAACAGAAACTTGGAATGTTTATATTGTTTGTTGTTGTTTATCTTTACACAGTTAACAGTTTTTAAACGAATACCTACATTCTGTTGAGAACAGCTCACACACAACCTTCCATATGTCAAATCATGATCAGGATATCAAACTTCAGATATTAGTTCATCGTCACTATCAAAATATTAATTTCATCCTTATATAGTCAATCCCCCGTTTAAAGTGTAATTATAAATCCATTTTCTTTACATTTTTCTCAAGGAAAAAAATACGTCTTCTCAAGTCAGAGCATGCGCATACCACCAAATCCGCTATCCTTGACATCAACGTATCAATATAAATAAAGACAGCAGTAGTATACCGCTGTTCAAAAAAATTTATGGACAAAAACAAATTGGGGTTACAAACTAAAAGTGAGGGAAACGCATTAAACATAAGAGGGGAACAACGACACAACATTAAAATGTACCACACACAGAAACGGACTTAGTATAAACCAGTAGGAGTTGGAAAATCTTAATTCCTTCTCCGCTATCATTGACATATTATCAATATAAACCAGTAGGAGTTTGAAATCGTATTTTCTCCTCCGCCATCATTGACAGTAGGAATTGGAAAATCTTAATTTCTTCTCCGCTATCATTGAAATCAACTTATCAATGTAAACCAGTAGGAGTTGGGAAATCTTAATTTCGTCTCCGCTATCCTTGAAATCACCTATCAATATAAACCAGTAGGAGTTGGAAAATCTGAATTCCTTTTCCGCTATCATTGACATCAACTTATAAATATAAACAAGTAAGAGTTGGAAAATCTGAATTCCCTCTCCGCTATCCTTGAAATCAACTTATCAACATAAACCAGTAGGAGTTGGAAAATCTTAATTTCGTCTCCGATATCCTTGAAATCAACTTATCAAAATATACAGGTAGGAGTTGGAAAATCTAAATTTTTCTCCGCTATCATTGACATCAACTTATCAATATAAACCAGTAGGAATTGGAAAATCTTAATTTCTTCTCCGCTATCATTTAATCCTCTTATAAATATAAACCAGTAGGAGTTGGAAAATCTTATTTTCGTCTCCGCTATCCTTGAAATCAACTTATCAATATAAACCAGTAGGAGTTGGAAAATCTTAATTCCTTCTCCGCTATCATTGACCTCAACTTATAAATATATACAAGTAGGAGTTGGAAAATCTTAATTCCTTCTCCGCTATCCTTCAAATCAACTTATCAATATAAACCAGTAGGAGTTGGAAAATCTTAATTTCGTCTCCGATATCCTTGAAATCAACTTATCAATACATACAAGTAGGAGTTGGAAAATCTTAATTTTTCTCCGCTATCATTGACATCAACTTATCAGTATAAACAAGTAGGAGTTGGAAAATCTTAATTTTTCTCCGCTATCATTGACATCAACTTATCAGTATAAACCAGTAGGAGTTGGAAAATCTTAATTTTTCTCCGCTATCATTGACATCAACTTATCAGTATAAACAAGTAGGAGTTGGAAAATCTTAATTTTTCTCCGCTATCATTGACATCAACTTATCAGTATAAACAAGTAGGAGTTGGAAAATCTTAATTTTTCTCCGCTATCATTGACATCAACTTATCAGTATAAACCAGTAGGAGTTGGAAAATCTTAATTTTTCTCCGCTATCATTGACATCAACTTATCAGTATAAACCAGTAGGAGTTGGAAAATCTTAATTTCTTCTCCACCATCCTTGAAATCAACTTATCATTACCTTTCAAGGGATTTTCTTATTCCAGGAATAGATTACCTTAGCCGTATTTGGTACAACTTTCTGGAAATTTTGGTCATCAATGCTCTTCAAATTTATACTGTTTGGCTTTATAACTATTTTGATCTGAGCGTTACTGGTGAGTCTTATGAAGACGATACGCGCGTCTGACGTATTTAATTATAATCCTTGTACCTTTGATATTATTTCAACACGTTTAAATTTAAAAAAAAAGTTTTAAATGAGATAAGATTTTATTAAAGATTATCTAGTCCTGTTTCTAAAAAAAATATAAATAAAAAAAAATAGGCTAATCAAAAATCAACGTCCAGGAAATATAAATCAAACTAAAGTATGTTTGATACGAAACCCATGTAAAACTAAACATTTAAATTGATCATGTTCATGGCGATTATGCTAGTTTATAAAAACAATCGTTTGAATTATTTTGTTTTCTCGTCATGTTTATAGGGTTTTATGATTTATATTGAAGTGGAAAAAAAAACTGGTACAACATAAACCCGATTTTTGAATTAACTTTCGTATTGCTTATTCTTTAGTTTTCTATGTTGTGTCATATGTACTAGTCTATTGTTTGCCTTTTTCATTTAAAGCCATGGCGTTGTCAGTTTATTTTCGATTTATGAGTTTGACTGTCCCTCTGATATCTTTCGTCCCTCTTTTTTCACCAATTGTTTAAAATATTTACACTCAATAATTTACAACATGAGTTTGATTTTAATGAAAAATCATGAATGTGAAAGTGAACATGACACAAAAGATTTGTTTTATTGTATACAATAAGTCATGTGGTGACTGTATACTTATTCCGTATAATATTTGTTCTAAATGGAACAAAATAGTATATTACAAAACTGCCGAGAACTAAAAGTTTAGGACATTCATTCCTTCTTCATAAAATAAATTCTTGGAACATAAAGCCCAATAAAATGTGTTCCTTCTATGACAGGTAATACTACAGTAATGTAATTTACAAAGTCTCAATTTAGGAGATAACTGTATTGAATTTTAAGCTCCGATATATAATCGTTTTTTTTGGTGTATATAGAAATAGAATTACACTAACTCAAATAATTACAGCGCCCCCTTACGGTCATTGTCCCCAAGGAAGTGATCAGTGTGATCGTAATATCATGACTGGATTATTCGGATTAGAAGTACACCCACGATTTTGTTTCAAATATAAATCAACGTATCTAAAATACACACATGCAAGGACGTATATTAGTTTGTTAGTTATACGTCCTTGACACGTGTAACTGAATGTTGAGGTAGCATTTAATTGTGTGCCTATAGCGATTCCAAGAAAAGCATGTTGACACAGGAAAAGATGGCAACTCCCAAAATCAACCTTGCATTGTTACTGTAGTTAATCAATTTTAAAACTCATGGTGCATCATATGCACTGGGAATTTACAAAACTATCAAATAAACATTCCGGAAAACAAAACGTGACAGCGCAGTTCCGCCAGGTCCCTATACATAATATTTGTGAATCTTGTATTGTATACGTTTGTTGGAGTATACGAAAGGTAAATGTTCTTTCTCTTCTTATTCTTTTATCAAACTGTTCTTAGTTTAATTTAATTTGTTATGAGCTTTAATCTTTTGTGAAAATGTTTGCTTCAACTTTATAATATACATTGTTTTAGTAAGTTAAATGTGCTTTATCTACGAGATGCATATAATATCATAATAGACCTCTTCCATTAGCCACTTCTACAAATGTAATGAATTGTCAATCATACCATGTATATAACTGTTGTCCCCTGCTCACCACGGGGAGGTGGAAAAAGGCTTACAAGATACACCTCCAGACTTTTTCCTTGACCGTACCCGTAGTTCTTTAGCCTCTGTCTTTCGGACATATGCCACATGGTTATGCTCGATCTGTGTTTTGCAATAGAAGCCGTGATGACTCTGACCACGATTTTGTGGTACATTAGTTAGATATGTTGTTATGTTTAAGGACACTGACTTTCCGATATGAATGGTCCTCGGTGATAAAAGAATTGACTCCTCGGCTTGGTTTTAGTGTGCAATATGTCCATCATGTTACAACGAAGTTCTAGAACAATATGAATCAAAATTAACTTAAACATAAATGAACAATATTTATAACCAGATTTTACCAATGGTATAGTACAGTACATGTACAAGTATTAACTAGCCTGTAAATCTACTTAGGGGCAAACAAAATCGGCGGAAATGGAAGAATGAAAATTTTCAAAATCGGCGCAAATGTCATACGCCCAAAGTTGCAATAGTGAAATGATAATCCTCTTTTAGTAGCAATTGCAAGTGAATCATTTGATTATAATCCTGGCACCTTTGATAACTATTGACCTCACTGACTCCGTATTCGTGTGATCTTACACTTTCTCCTTTAAAGACACACCAAACAAGATAAATCCTTCATCTAGAAAGACGTGTTATACCGAATGTAAACGTTCGCGCATGTTTTATTACGTGAGCTAAATGTGAAAAAAAATGATGATTTTATGGCATTTAAATTTACCAACATGATTTAAGAAACTCTAAATGTTAAAAAGGTCCATGGAATAAGCAATAACACTACTATAAGCAAGTTAACGTTCGATTTGAATTATTATTTTATGAATTTTAAAATAGCCTGAAGAGATGTAAAATTCATGCAGATACGAATCATTCATGGTCTGCAAGACAAATTACTTATCAACCTATATGCTTCCGATTCTGTATAATTAATTAACAACAATATAAAGAAAAGAAATATTCGTTTGACCAAAAAGGTAAAAATTTCGAAATCTTCTATCCAGGTAGAACATTTGACAGTTGCAGACGACTCCAACATTTTCCAACATTTGACCTTGCAGACGACAATCTGCCCTACGTCCGAATGTGTAAGAGGTCACACTGTGTAATGCAATATGAAATGCATGTACCAATGGAACAGGGTAATTGCAAGGTGTTCAACAAAACTTTAAATTTTTGAAATACTAAGGCTTTTCTACCTCAGGAATAGATTACCTTAGCTGTATTTGGCAAAACTTTTTAGAATGTTTGGTCCTCAATGCTTTTTAACTTCGTACTTCATTTGGCCTTTTAAATATTTTTATATTCGCGCGTCACTGATGAGTCTATTGTAGATATAAAATCTTAAATACTGGTATCTATGATGAGTTTATTCACATATTGTTCAAACGAATATTTCTTTGCTTTATATTGTTGTTTTAAATAGTCTACATAACTTGTTAGCTGTAATAACGATAATTGAATAATTATAGTCAGCATACGGCTTGGTTGCGGAAGACAAAGTCTTTGATACGGAAGATTTTAGTATTCGACGTATGCTCTAAATATGCATGATTTATTTGCGACTGTACGTCAATGAATCAACCACCAAGATGTAATGTATGTGTTGCAAATTATTATAAAATTGAGAAAAGAAATGTGGAATGTGTCAAAGCGACAACAACCTGACCATAGAGCAGACAACAGCCGAAGGCAACCAATGGGTCTTCAATGTAACGAGAAATTCCCGCACACTGAGGCGTCCTTCAGCTGGCCTCTAAACAAATATATACTAGTTCAGTGATAATGAACGCCATACTAATTCCCAAATTGTACACAAGAAACTAAAATTAAAATAATACAAGACTAACTAGTCCTTCAGCTGGTCCCTTAAAAATATGTATACTAGTACAGTGGTAATGGACGTCATACTTAACTCCGAATTATACACAAAAAACTAAAATTAAAAATCATACAACACTAACAAAGGCCAGGGGCTCCTGACTTTGGACAGGTGCAAAATTAAGACGGGGTTAAACATGTTCATGAGATCTCAACACTTCCTCTATACCTCTAGCCAATGTAGAAAAGTAAATGCATAACAGTACGCACATTTAAATTCAGTTCAATAGAAGTCCGAGTCCGATGTCAGAAGATGCAACAAAAGAAAATAAATAAAATGACAATAATACATAAAAAAACAACAGTCTACTAACAGTTAACTGATATGTCAGCTCCGAACCTCAATTAAACTGATTAAAAGATTATGTCTTCATCATATGTGAATATCAGGCACAATCCCTCTCGTTAGTGGTTTAGTATCGTCCTTTCTTAAAATATACGAGAAGAACAATTGAAACATGCGTATGCTTCCTATACAAGATCAATAAAAAAGCATTCCGAGATACATAACATATGATATTTCTAATAGATATAGGAAGATGTGGTGTGAGTGCCAATGAGACAACTCTCCATCCAAATAACAATTTAAAAATTAAACCATTATAGGTTAAAGTACGGCCTTCAACACGGAGCCTTGGCTCACACCGAACAACAAGCTATAAAGGGCCCCAAAATTACTAGTGTAAAACCATTCAAACGGGAAAACCAACGGTCTAATCTATATAAACAAAATGTTCATATTATGTATTGTAGACAGTAAATGACGATGGACATTAAAACCATTTATAGACTTTTGATCATAGGAATGCTAATCGTATATGGTACGTTTATAAACTGTAAAGACATATTACTTTTTATATTTCTTACTAAATAAAACAAATCTATACACAAAGTTACCTCTGTATAGAGTGTTTTGATGAAAAGCAGAAATTCGCTTCAAAGTATGACAATTATAAATTAATAATAAATTAAACGAATGAGAAACAACGTTCATATTCCTGACTTGGTACAAGCATTTTCATAAGTAGAAAATGGAGGATTAAACCTGGGATAATACCTCAATAATCTCCATAAAACAACCAACTATGTCAACACATACTCTATGTACAAAACAAACAAGTTGAAATGATAGACAATAGAACAAGAACATGACTATATATATAGAGTTGTCTCATTGGCACTCACACCACATCTTCCTATATCTATATACAATAAGACAATAACTTAATGTATCAATACCCAGCCACGTCAAAAATTATAAAATTAAAAAATAGTTATAACATTATTCCATTTCGTTTTTAAAAAAAATACTGTCTTAGAAGTTGATTCACCACAAATAATATAATATAATTAATATGTGTAATTTTGTATTTCAGTCTCTGCTGTGGGGAATCCATATACTAAGGAAACATTCTTATGTGAAGAAGATGTTATTGTTTGTGATAATGAATTATCATACATTATATGTTCATTCTGTAAGCTGTGGAATTTTTATTCTTGAAATAATTTCATGTGTGCCACGTCATTCTCTTAATGTTAGGTCAGTTTGCGTACTAAAAATTTATTTAGACGCACAGCATCTATTACTTTTTTGTACGTGTTTTTGTGGTGCTTGCATAGGGGCGGATTCAGCCATTTTAAAAGGGGGGTTCCTAACCCAGGACAGAGGGGGTTCCAACTTTATGTCCCCATTTAAATGCATTGAGCGGTAAAAAAAATGGGGGTCCAACCCCCTGACCCCACCCCCACCCCTGGATCCACCAATGGTGCATTGATTTGTGTCAAGGATGGATACACTTATCTTTTGTTTTCCTATCGTATATTTCCAAGATTAAAATAGTAAGCGCAATATACGGACGAACCACTGATAGAAGTACATGCCCGCATCCTGCAATACAATACAATCGAACAAATATTGGTCGGGTTAGGGCTGACCATAGACAGTTTGGTGATCATTGAAGTGACATTACATACACATATTTAGCAGTTAGATAAGTGAATGTGGTTAATTCTGCGTATTAACAAAAATATAATCTTAAAAAGCGAATGAAAACTAATGTGCGATAGTTTGTGTTATTTAATGTCATGTTTAATATTGAAATTGTCGGTAAATTTATTTACTTGCTTGCGTTATATTTATGTTTGCTTTAATGTAAACTATATATATATATATATATATATATATAAATAAACTCATCAAACATTCCAGGCTTACAATTGTGTACGCCAGACGCTTGTTTTGTCTCCAAAAGACTCACCAGTGTCGCTCGAAGAAGAAAAAAAGAGGTTGGGGAGCATTCGTTTAAAAACACATTTTTTTTTTGTTATACAGCTAATGGAATGTTTTCTGAACTAGAAAAATCCTCAGTATTTCGAAGAATTCAAAGTTTAATAAAAAGTTATAGTCATGACCATATCAATGATAAGTCATGTCACCAAATAAGTGCGGATTTTTTGGGCTGTTGAAACATGCAGTTCACGATTGGTTACAGTAAAATGAATTAATTCGACATTTGAAAATGCCTGTACCAAGTCAGGAATATGACAGTTCTTGCCCATTCGTTTTTGATGCGTTTTGTTATTTGATTTTGCCATGTGATTATGGACTTTTCGAATTAATTGTCCTCTAAGTTCAGTATTTTTGTGATTCTACTTTTTATTATTATTATCATAGATTAATTCTGTTGTTGTTCATCCCTGTTCTGCTGATATGTGTTTTCTATTACAAAATCGAACAAATTTAATGAAGAAAATTCGTTTTAGTGATACATTAAACAACTCCATTGCTATTCAATCGTTTTACGATGTGACAATTTTAAAAATGGTTAACAATCGAATTGGTTTTCAATGTTTTTTTTATATTGGATATATACAATTTCAAATATGTTTTGAGTGATTGCATGAATTAAAAAAAGATTACTGCATATCTAAAAAAACAAGAAAAGGTTGCATTTCATTTTATTCTGTTGACGTTTATCACCATATGTTCGAAATTTTTAAGGATCTTAATGCAAACATTGTAATTGTTTAAAGACTACCGATTTATACAGTCTTTTGAAAGCAGAGGTACGAACATTCTTCACAACATGTTTTTTTCTTCAAATTTAATAGTCATAAGAACTTCCTCTCATATCATAATCGTACGTATACAGCTAGTGACATGACACAATTCACTTAAAAATTCATTTTATAAGGTTTTGCTTCAAATGCACAAAAAGGTGTTCTCACCACTTTTATTCCCACCACTTTTATTCCCCTTTAAAAGTGTCCTGTACCAAGTCAGGAAGATGGTCATAGTTATATTATTGTTCGTTTCTCTGTGTGTTGCATTTTAACGTTGAGTCGTTTGTGTTTTCTCTTATTTTTGAGATATTGAGATAAGACGTGGCACGGTACTTGTCTATCCCAAATTCATGTATATGGTTTTCATGTTATATTTGTTATTCTTGTGGTGTTTTGTCTGATGATTGGTCAGTTTCTGTGTGTGTTGCGTTTCGGTGTTGTGTCGTTGTTCTCCTCTTATATTTAATGCGTTTCGCTCGGTTTTGGTTTGTTACCCCGATTTTGTTTTTTTGTCCATGGATTTATGAGTTTTGAACAGCGGTATACTACTGTTGCCTTTATTTCTCCTCTTTCTATGTTCTGTTGTAGATAATAACATAAACAGTTAAATATTCCCCGTCTTCATATAGATCAGACTAAGCATGTCGCAGATGTTAAGAAATATATATTCAATATAGATAATTCATATAATTCGTCTAAATAACAGCCCAACAATATTAGATCTGTAAATTTGCTGGCCGGGATTCGAACTCATGCTACTGAGGATAGGTATAGTATTTTTTATTCCTTAGTCATCCTCTAGTGTTGATTTCAACTTTCCAATACTGTACTCAATATTTTAAGATGACATATTTACTGTTCCTCGACCATTTAACTCTTTTCGCCATACGTTGAAATGTAGCACGTGCATTTGGAGATACTTGATATAAACCACTTTAAGTCAACTTGTCAACATTTTTTAAAATGTTTGCAGTGAGATTACATCCCAGCTCCTTTGTTCTAACAGGGGTGATCTGAGTTATATTTTTTCAAGTGAGTCAGATAAAAACAGTTCATATTGTGGAATAATTTTATTCATAAAGATTATTTCTTCTACATATCTTTATACATGTATATTGCTTTCTATGGTTCAAATTGGAATCTCAGATCAGCATATGATACTTTAAAATAATTCCAAGACATCTGACTGTCAGATGTTAGCAGCCAGAACTTCCATACATCATTTAAACGTGCTTTTATTAAAATGGGGTTTTGCTGTAAGCGTTACAGGTAGGGCATCTCAATTGCTTGCACTAGACGAGGCTCATTAGTCGTTTATTACACTGATGTTTAGTAATCTATTCGGGAACAATATCCATCTCTTCTTGATAAAAATACTGTCTATCATCCTTTTCGACACTGCAAAAACAAATATATATAGAACATGCAGGTAATTTAAACGGGCTTTCCAACCACATGTTCCAGGTACAAACGGATCTTAACACAGAACTCTTCCCCGGATCTGCCACTGGGTTTATACATCAGATCCATTAGCATTACAAAAATATACATGTAGAATATGAAAAAAAAGAAAAATATAAATAAAAAATGTGGAATTATCATTTATGTCTACGAAACCACAAGATCCTACTTAATTGACCACGTTTTCAAATCATATATGTTTTCATTTGTCTTTACTTGTTAGAAAAATGTGCTGAATTCATTGTTAGTTTAATTATAAATTTTCGGTTATTGCATATTCTTCAGAGCTGTATCTTTATTTAATGAATTAAAATAGAGGGGGTGCATATATGAACTAAACATTTGTCTTTATTTCCAACATATCTAACAAATATGTGAGAAATACCAGTTTTAGAATACAAAATACCTATCTCATTATGTAAACAGATATTGCAGGATTGTTACGTTATTTCGGTGTTTTTAAAAACACCCCTTTTTTGTAATATACATTGTGTACACCACAAAAACATTTAGTTAGGATAAGGAACTAATAAACGGTTGCGTTATAATGTAAGGCTTCAGAGGTTCATATAATTCATATTCAACAATTTTGTTACTATCAATCTTAATTGAACGACAATATATAACACTTCTGAGTTTCATATTATTATCTGCATTTATTTATATAACTAGAACACACCCGTGATATCGCGGGTCCGTGACTGAATTTAAGAATTGAAAGCTTCTTTTTGTAAATTTATTGGGGTGTAAAAGCGTTGACCGAAGTACATTTTGTATGAAGGGCGGAAGCGCTTCATACTAAAAATGTGCGCACGGTCAATGCTTTTACAACCCTATAAAGTTACAAAAAGAAGCATTCAATACTTATAATTACATTTTTTAGCTATGACCATGAAACCACGAATTTTATAAATTTTGTATTTCATTTACCTGTGCACTTTATTGTTGGACCACGTGCTATCATGAATGAAAAGTTTTATTGAGTGATCCAATTGCTTACGGACTAACACGTGCTGTGCAGTTAGCCAATCAAAATAAAGTATTATAATGAAACATACATCTAATGCAATTATTAAAGTATATAACTATGCGCAAGACTTATTTTTGTATTTGTATTGTCATCTGATAAAGTCATGCCGATTATAAGATAGTTATCACAGTTTTCTCTGCTTTCAAATCTCTCTGTTTGAACCCGTCTAACTGGAACTTATCAATTATTGGTAATATTAATTATTTGGAAAACAATAGGTCCTGGGATGGAGTATTTTTTTAATCAACATCATTGTCCTATATTAGTTATAAATAAAGTTGACTTCTTTGATTCGCTGTTTTACGTCATGCCCGCTAACAATTTGAAAACTATACCTATACGCCTTATTTTTAGTATTCGTTTTGTTATCTTATAAAGTCTTACTGATTAAAATACTACAATAGGTAACAATTTAGTAGTGTCAACCCTGTGATTATGACCCGTGTCTATAGCATATCCTGAATACACCGTTTGGTGGTGCGCCTGTCAAATGCGGTACGTACAGATAAGGTAATAGGTAACAGATTAATATACTATTGGTATCGGTATCGGACTCGACCCGGAACTTCTTAATTATTGGCAATATTAATTACGTGGAAAACAATAGGGCCTGGAGTGGTGTAATTTTTAATCTACACCTTTGTACTATATTAGTTATATATAAAGTTGAATTCTTTGATTCGTCGTTTTTACGTGATGACGGCTGACAAATTGGACCTCGTAATTTTAGTATTATAGATATTACAGTGTAACAAACCTATTAAACACACCGTAAAAAATACATTATCTTCCGGAAAAGATTAAGGTTCATTCTAACAAATGGACAAATATGGCCGTATTTTCACCTCAAAAACTACTCTGTATACAGACTTACCTGTGCTGTTTGGAAAGTTTTAATGTCTAGCATTAACCAGATACATATAAGTTAGATGCATTTTGTGTTTAAGAAAGATCTTTCTTAGCTTTTGATGGGCATTTTTATTCCTTTCTGCAGAAGGTGTGAAAATAAACAAACACCTGAATTACTTTGATACTGTCCACTCACTGACTCTGACAAACTCTTTAACTCACCTGTAGTTGTGAAGATACCTGGTGTCCATGTCAATTAAGGACAATCAAAACAATACAAACCGGCTTTTTACCAGAGGAAGCATCTCATAGTTGTACCACAACACCTTATGCATGAATGAAAAAAATGCCCATCAAAATCCAAGAGAGATTTTCTCTTTCTGACAAAACAAAATGCATTTAACTTTATTATATCTAGTGGGTAACATGCATCACAGGTAAGTCTGTACTCGGAGTATTTTTTGGCATGTAAATACAGCCATATTTGTTCGTTTGTTATGGTGAACCTAAAGCCCTGGTCACTACAAAACAACGACACATCTATGCAGCGCCACGACATGAAATTTGGTCAAATCGCAGGTTATCTTTGACCGTAGTACGACAGTCGCACGATATTTTGAGCACCGTGGCGCTGTCGTGTGTCGTGGGAAGAAAATTGGACATGCACCTTTTTTGCTCCTCGATTTTCTTGCTGTCGCGAGAATGTCTTACCACAGTCGTTGGACTGTCGTGCGATAAACACATTGTCGTGGATACCAATATAAACCATTTTAATAAAAAAAAATCGTAGAACCTCACGACTGTCGTAAAAAAAGTCCAGTGTATATGCTGGGAGTCGAACTCAAGACCTTAAGCATATCAACCAACCACACATACCACCATACCAGGACTACTGGATACCAACTATCAGTAAGTTAACATAATTAAAGGAAGCAAGATATGTTTATAAGTGGGGCGAGATGGTAGACCTTTATTCAGTGGGGTTAAAACCCTTTTCGTTAATAAGTAAGTTGTCAGATTGATTGTTTAATTTGATTTTACACTTTTTTAAAAGTGGGACGAGTCGGTAAACAAGAGTGGGTCGATTTTTTTATTAAGTGACGATCTAGTGTGGGCCGATTGGCCAGTGGGGCGAGTTGACATTGTTTAATCTACTCATCGTGTTCGCTGGTCATAAAAGGTATATATTTCAAGTAATAGCTTTTCTAAAAAGCTTGCCGTATTTTAGCTGATTATATTGAGATCTGATTATATTGAGATCAGTGGTTTGTGAGTAGTTTATTTTTATTGGAATATTGCACTTCAAGCAATATGAAAACATAGCTCTTTTTTCTATTAATATGTTATTTTTGTTGTATTATTGGTGTACCCGTGTTATAATGGAAGGAGACTTAATAAAATTGAGAATGGAAATGGGGAATGATATTATAATAATATGTATTCTGTGTTTATAATCAACTTGATAAAAATAGCATATAACGTGAACATACTTTTGAGGATTACTACTTGAAAAAATGGACAACAACAGGAGGCAGTGGCGGATCCAGAGGTGGGTGTAGAGGGTATACGCTCCCCCCCCCCCCCCCCCCTTTTTGCTTGTTTTTTTTAAATTATTAATCATACTAGACTATGTGAACTTCGCCATTTCCTGTGTACTCTATTATTTAATTTTTATGCGACAATTATTTACTTAAGAAGATATTTTTCGCCATAATTTACTGATTGTCAAAGTCTTATGATTCGCTATGGTGGAGTTGACCAGTGCTTCGAAAAACATAGCTCAGCATTTTGAAATTCAAATTACAGTAACACATTGCTTAAGCTGAGGATGACAATCATGACACCTTCAAAGCGACATAGGTTTGAGCAAGAACATATTGACTTCTATTTCACTATTCCACCAAACAGGTAGTAATACTCTATAGACTATAACACTCTCATGAAAAAAGTTTCATGGCAATATTATTTACCTACTAAAACATGTTTAACCCCAAACGCTATTGTCATGATTTATATGGACTATATAAAATTGCTGTTTGGTGTGAACCAAGCTTTGCTTTGGAGACCAAACTACAACCTTTAATAGATTACTTTTATAAATTGTGACTTGGATAGAAATAATAGACAGTTGTCTTTGATACTACATGTATATGAGATCCAGTAATATCTATCTACAAGATTGAGAACACATTTTTTTGTAATAAATTTAAATCATATTTAATTCTGTAATATCTGATAATATGTATCAGTTATTTATGATTTTTCATTTGATGTGTACTTGTACTCTCTGGTAATGCCAGTATCAGCATGATTAGTTGTGATTTAAAAAAATTGGGCAGTTGTCAAAGTTAGATAACAATTTAATTTATGACACATTATGTTGAAATTTGCACAGATAATGAATGAAAAATTTAGTTAATTAAAAAATAGGCACTATTATTAAAAGCTTTCCTTGCTTATTCACAAGGACATATAATATCCTTCATGCTATTCTGATCTGACGGTTTTTATTCATACATACATGTAGTCTGGTGCTGTTCCAAGTAGTCTTCTTTTTTCTGTTTCTTGAGAAGTATTTGTTTTACCTGTTCAGTCACTGTAAAGTGTTACAATTCATATTTAAACCCAACACATAAATAGTGACCAAAAAGGTATGACTATCACATGAGAAGCTAGAAAAAAGTAAAATGTATACATTTTAAAAAAAATTGTTGGGCCATGAAAATGTGGTATATAGATAGATATGCATAGATAGACCATAGAACAAATAAGCAAAAAAAATCAAAGGAGATGTACATGTAAGATGAATTATGAAAAAAAAGAGCCATGGCCAGGGGCCCTAAGCTGAGGCAGTAAGAATTAGGTCGAAGGTTAATTGGTACGAGAAAGGCGAAAAATCTACAGGGTACTTCTTTAATCTAGAAAAAAAGAGGGGCGCGGAAAAATTATGGTCTAGAATAAAAGGTGCAGACGGAAAGTATAAAGATGATATAGAATCTATTTTAGAAGAACAAGTATCTTTCTACAAAAAATTATTTACGTCCGAGGGGTGGGATAGGGAGGCGGCAGAAAATATATTACAGAATATAGATCATAAACTAACCGAAGAAAATAAAAAAATGTGTGAAATGGAAATAACTGTGGATGAAATAAGTAAGGCCATTACAATCTTGAAACCTGATAAATCCCCTGGGGAAGACGGAATTGTAAATGAATTTTACAAAATATATTGGTATTTGATAAAGGAAGACTTCGTGGCGGTTATTAAGGATATCTTTGACAACAATTTGCTCTGTGAATCTCAATATAGAGGTATGATCACGCTTATGTTTAAGTCTGGGGAGAGAGAAGACATAAAAAATTGGCGTCCTATAACGCTCTTGAACACGGACTATAAAATTATTTCCAAAGTACTCGCGGAAAGATTAAAAAATGTATAACCGCAAATAATTGATTTCGATCAAAAAGGGTTTGTCAAAGGGCGCAACAGTTTTCAAGGCAATAGATTACTACAAGATGTTATAGATTTTTGTGAATTAGAAGATGAGGAGGGTGCAATATTATTTTTGGATCAACAAAAAGCATTTGATAGGGCGGAATGGGAATGGATCGATTTTTGTTTATTAAAATTTGGGTTTGGGGAAAAATTCCGGAGTTGGGTAAAAATGCTTTTCATTAACGCCAAGACGTGTATTCATACGAATGGGTTTACTTCTAGATTCGTAGGCATAACCCGTTCAATTCGTCAAGGGTGCCCAATAGCCCCGATGCTATATATCCTGCAAGCAGAACCACTTGCAGCTTCAATTAGAAACAATCCTAATATAGAAGGAATAAAACTTCCTACTAGAACGGGAGACTATATTGAAACAAAGCTAAATATGTTTGCTGACGATACTCAACTCTTTAATAAAAGTGAGGAGTCTATCGAAGAAACATTTAAAATTCTAAGACTGTACGAAAATGCTTCGGGGGCTAAAATGAATATGGACAAGACTGTTGGCATGTATTTAGGCAAGTGGCGAAATAAAAAACCAAAATTTAACAAAATTAAATGGTCTAAGCGTCCTGTGAAAGCATTAGGGGTACAACATGGATACGGGATAGACTTAGATCAAATTTGGTTAGAAAAAATAAATAAGATAAAAAGCTGTATGGAAGTTTGGAAATCAAGAGATCTCACATTTACGGGAAAAGTTTTAATTATTAAATCCTTTGTACTGTCTGTCATTGGATACGAAATTGAAATGAGAGGTATCCCGGAGATATACGAAAAACAAATAAATAATATTATATGGTCCTTTATATGGGATGGGAAAACAAACCAAATCGCTAGAACAGTGTGCTGTTTACCAAAAGAAAAAGGGGGGATAGGAATGATAAACTTAAGGGACTTTATTAAATCAAAACAGGTGAAAAGTATGTACAGTATTGTCAACTCAAAAACACAAAAATGGAATGCAATAGGAAAATACTGGTTAACGTCACTAGACGAAAAATATGATACAGATTTTTTTATATGTTCTTGTTCGGACACTACATGTTTTAGGCAAATACAAATGTCCAAATATTATAAAGAACTTTTAATTTCCTGGTCTAACTTACAGAAAATCCAAACATCGGTCACGAAAGAGGACCTTTTAGAAGAAAATATATTCGGCAATTTTAAATTTAAGTTCAAGGGACATGCATTATATTATGCAAATTTTGCCTTCAGTGGAATAAAAAAAATTAAAGATATATGGGACTTAGACAATAAATCCTTTAAAACTTCTTTTGATATTTTTAACCGTCTAAAAGATAAAAGGAATTGGATTGCACAATATAGCCGCATTAAATCTTCGCTAACACATCAACAAATTGACGTTTTAAAAACAGACTCTAGCATGCAAAGTCACTCTGATAGACCTATAAAATTAATAAATTCTTGTCAATTTATAAAAAATGGAATTGTCGTCGATGCCAAAAAATTATGCCTTAAAGATATAAGATACTTCTATGAGAATAAAACAGCTCCAAAAAGCCAGTTTAAGTGGAATTTACAATTTGGGAATGAGCTACCATGGGAATACATTTGGGAAAACTTGAATAAGAATTTAGCTAATAGGAAAACTAAACAACTTCAATGGAAGTTACTACATAATATAATTTACACTGAAGAAAAATTACAAAAAATGAATCGCTCAAACGGAAAGTGTCACTTTTGCAATGAAAAAGAATCACTTTTTCATCTTTTTATTTATTGTAAACTGGTGGAAGACGTTTGGCGGGAGATTTTTAAGACAATATGGGATTTTTGTTCACAGTTAAATATCGAAAAATTACAAAAATCGGAAACAAGTATAATATTTGGGGTCATTAATGCAGATGCATCTTATACCCAAATTTTAGATACGGTACTTCTAATCACGAAATGGGTTATCTGGAAAACTAGAAATATCGCAAAATATCAAAATAAAGGGATAAGTAAATCGTTGATTTTAAATATGATAAAACAAGAAATGCAATTTTTGCTCAAATATTTTAAACCGAATACAAAAAACGAAGCCTTTTCTATTATGTGTGACATTTTTTGTATATAAATATACATTTTGTGTGGTCAGGTCAGTGCAATGACCTCTTTGATACTGATTGAATAATAATATGTATACTGCTCTCAGCTCCCTATGTACATGTAATTTCTATTGTGTATGTAATTCATGTTTATCATCTAATTGTAACAAGACATGTTGTATCAACAGGTTAATTTCATAAACAAATATTTACTCACCATATCTTTGAAATAAAACCTTTTGGAAATCAAAAATCATTAAATAATCCATTTTTTTTATGAATGAACTACCGTAACACATCCCTTTAACAAATCGCACGTGGTAAATAATCACATGACCAGAATTTAAATGTAATTGAAATTAACATAACAAAATAAAATTGAGAATGGAAATGGGGAATGTGTCAAAGAGACAACAACCCGACCAAAATAAAAAAACACAACAGCAGAAGGTCACCAACAGGTCTTCAATGTAGCGAGAAATTCCCGCACCCGGAGGCGTCCTTCAGCTGGCCCCTAAACAAATATATACTAGTTCAGTGATAATGACTTGATGTACGGTAACTTTGAAACTGCTTAATAAATACAGGTAGCTTTTGTGAGAAATAAAGATACAAAACAAACTTTATTTAAAAAAAATTATATATGGTGAGAGGTAAAGATATATAGATCGATAATGATTGCAGGTACATGTACATTTGTACAAGGACAGATAATATTTTTACTGAGGGTTGATGTTAATAATTTATAGTGGGAGTTTTTTTTCTCATTTGATTTTTCCCCGACAAATGAGACTGTAACAATTGGGGCCCCCTTAGTTGCTCCCCTGGGCAACTGAGGGTTGATGTAACAGGCGATTGTTAATAAAATATGTTTTATATTTAAAAAAAAAAAAAAAAAAAAAAAAAAAAAAAAGAGCCATGGCCAGGGGCCCTAAGCTTGCCAGCATTTGGTGTTGAACAGGTAAAATGTTTGCATTGACAATGAATATAGCCTTTGTTAGAGGTGACCCAGGTGGACTTTCTCTAAATCAGCTATATTAAACATATTTCTGGGCCGGGTTGAAAATAAATGAAAATGACTTTGCAAAAATCTAATAGAAATACACCAAATTTGGGAGACATCTATTAAAATGTTTGAAATAATAAGAAAGTTGACAAGAACTAAGCTTTTTCAGATAATTTACAGACTATTGGAGTCAGCCTATAAAAGACTCTTTGCCTTCTGAAATGTTTGCTTATACACTGTGCTTTCCTATAATGATTTAAAATCAGTGTGATAGTTTTCATGAAGAACACTGAGCGTACAGGTACAAGATAAATGTTGTTTTACATGTATCTACCCAAATAAGTAAAATATAAAAATTCTTGACTTCTAAATCCAGTGATTGATCTCCTGAAACCCTTGCCAATATAAACAATACCGTGATGCTTGGTGTGGGCTTCTTTGCACATATTGCTCA
The DNA here is from genome assembly GCF_036588685.1 of Mytilus trossulus. Lineage (NCBI taxonomy): Eukaryota > Metazoa > Mollusca > Bivalvia > Mytilida > Mytilidae > Mytilus > Mytilus trossulus. Next base: position 366,067 of record NC_086373.1, on the reverse strand, counting down.
CCTTGTAGTTTTTGTATTCTTCTAATCAGTATCGTCGGGTTTGTTTATTTACACCAGAAATCAATGAAGCGATGAAAGTGCTGGAAACGAAATTGTGTACATCTTCGGTAAATTCCGTGATATTAATATTTTCTAATCAATATGTCAAAGCAATAAATAATAAATGGTTATTAGTTTTATACATGGAGCATACGTTTTGTATATTTACTATTTAAAATCTAAGCTTTATACGAAGAAATCTAACACAAAAGTATCTCAATCATTTAACCGTTTTAATACGCATTGTAAAGTGTAAATTATACACATTACTGTTCTATTTTTTAGAGAATAGCAATAAATTTTGGTATTCAACCTATCATCAGTAGTCATGTAGAAGTGTGTCAATGCAGTGGTTAATTATTGGTATATATGATAAAAAATAGCTTTAAGTGACTGCATGTACTATTACTGTAACTTGATATAAAAATATATTTCTTAACATCCTTTTTCCTTTTTTATGATTTTGTGTAACATGTGTTTCCTTCCCTACACCCACATCGTAAAAAAACACTTTTTATATTCAGATCTCAGGAATAATAAAAAAAAAAAACACTCTTTATATTCAGGTCTCAGGATATATTAATTTGATCTATTGATTTACTTTTAGGGGCTGTTTCAAATGATTTGTCCTTACCCAAATCAGGATGTACAACAGTTAAAAACAGTTTGTTTTTATACAGTGGCTATCCCTAATAATATTTGGAATTTTGGGTCATCAATGCTCGTCAACTTTGTATTTGTTTGCTTTCTTTACTATTTTGATCTTAGCGTCACTGATCAGTTTTATGTAGACGAAACACTCGTCTGGTGTATTAATTATAAGCCTGGCGCCTTTGATAACTATAAGCATATCGAAATGTTCTGTTGTATTGTTTATTTGTGTATTTCTCTTTGCTGAATGTTCTTCTATTTATTTGTACTGTAGTCCGGTCATGTAATGTTGTCATTTTAGTGTTATATTTAAAATTGCCATAAAAGTTCGAGGTTTGGCTAGCCACAAAACCAGGTCCAACTATTTTTCCTTAAAACGTTCTGTACCAAGTCAGGAAAATGGCAGTTGTTATCTTATAGTTCGTTTTTGTGTGAGTTGCATTCGTTTGGTGTTTTGTTGCACTTCAGTCGTTGTTTTTCTCTTATAATTGATGTGTTTCCCTCAGTTTTTTTCTATTTGTTTCCATCTAATGAGTTAATATAAAAAAGAATATGCGGTATAATTGCTTATTAGAAACTTACCACCAAAAAACCAAATGAAACAAAAATTAAAACCTATAGGTCACCGTACGGCCTTCATCATTGAGCAAAGCACATATCAGATAGTCAGCTTGAAAGGCCCCGAAATGACAAATGTAAAACAATTCAAACAAGAAAAAAAACAGCCTAAAAAGGGAAGAAAGATACTAAAGGGACATTCAAACTCATAAATCTAAAACAAACTGACAACGCCATGACTAAAAATGAAAAAAAAGACAAACAGACAAACAATAGTACACATGACACAACATAGAAAACCAAAGAATAAACAACACGAACCCCTTATTTATCTACAAAAAGGTGAACGAAAAACAAATATGTAACACACCAACTAACGACAAGCACTGCATTAAAGGCTTCTTATTTGAAACAGGCACATACATATATAATGTAGCGAGTTAAAACTGTAAGCGGGATCCCAAACCCTCCCTTTAATCTGGGACATTGGTTCAACAGTGCAACTAAAGGAGATGAAATATAAAAATCAGTTAGAATAGGCTCAACTCAATACGTGGATACAACTAGAAATACATATATAACAAAAACACAGAGTGGACGTGACCGGGTACTTGTACATCCCAACAACAAAAAAAACGACATTAAGTAAAGATCTGAAAGTACTCGCAGTTACTGCTAGCTCGTTCAAAGCCAATCACAACTCATAAAAAATCATACATCTATGATTTAATTATCAATCGGTACACATCCAACATCCTATATGGATTTAGTTTAAAAACGTTCAAACAGTAAAAGGAAAAAGGAAATTCAATGCAGATCTATGACTGTTTTTACAGTTCGTTCGTATGTTGTACTGTTACACTACTGTCCCAGGTTAGGGGATGATTTAGATTCCGCTAACAAGTTTAACACCGCCACATTCTGTATGTATGTGTATGTACCATGTCAGGAGCCTGTACAATGTCAGGAGCCCGTACCATGAAAGGAGCCTGTAATTTATTGCTGTGTAACATATTTATTTTTCGTTTCTTTTTTTGTTAACATTAAATAGTCCGTTAATTTCTCGTTTGAATTGTTAAACAGTTGTGGTTGTGGGGCCCTTTATTGAAGACTATCCGGTATGGGCTTTGTTAAATTCGGAAGGTCGTATGGTTGACCTTTAGTTGTTAATTTCAATGTCATTTGGTCTCTTCTGCAGAGCTGTCTCATCGACTATTTGGTATGTTTTATACTGACTTTAAAACATAGTTTTTGCTTGCATAGTATAGCACATTCCTCCAAAATCAATCATCATAACCATAATAAAATCACTAAGCACTATAAATACGTTCTGAATGAAAGATTTTTCATAATAATTTCAAACACAATTTTGTTACCAAAGTTTAAATAAAGTAGATGTAAGAAATTATAGGCAACCGTGCGGCCTACAAAAATGAGAAAAACCCTATGTCTTATGATCGACTACAAACATCCCCGCCATGCTAAAATTACAGACCCGCTAGTCTCGAAATTGAACATGCTCATCTTGAAACATCAAACATATGAACGCCATATAACTTTTAAATGATTATCAGTTTTATATTACAAATGATTTTTTCCTTGCAAATTTTATTTATTACACCAATAGTTGGTACTTCATGCTATGGTACAAAAATCAACCAAAAAATCATTTCGGTTTTGCCTCAGATGACTTTTACAATGTTTATATCATTGCAAAAGCTCTAAATTATCTACCTTTGGTGAGAAAGTGCCATTTTTATTTGCATTTTAATTGAAATGTCTTTTTCAAATCATCGTTGACGTATATTTTTTTTCCCATAAAGCTGTACTTGAACTAAGCTAGTGTACAATTTAAGTGATTTCTGTAATTTAATTCTTTTTAATTTCGATATTACTTTTTTTTCTCCAATTTGTTCAACAGAAAAAAACTTACCTAAACAAAAATGCATGCTGCTTTTGAAGGCAGATTGTGAGCTTAAATGAACGGTGACCCAATATTTTTTTTTTATATTTTTTAATAGGTATAGGATAAAGTTTACTTATAGAAAAAAATAGCGAAATCCTATATTAAAAAAAAGATTTTTACCCGCGAGCCCCCTTAAGGTCGGATAAAATTAGATTGCAAGAGGAGAGGAACAGAAATTTAGATTTGCAATAGGTCACCTACCGACCCCTCAATAAAGACAGAGAACAGAACAAATTATGACCATAGTACAATATGATCTTTTAACACATAATTCCAGCACTTCATTATAAGAAATATTGGGGAAATAGTTTTCCACAGTTTTTATCTTTGTATAAAAATATTGAGGTTTTTGAATTTTCAAATTACTGGTAGACACAGATCTGCTTTATTTAATATCTAAATGCATATTGAGTATTCAATTTAAATACATTATAAAATTGAATGTTAATCTAGAAATTTGGAACACTTTTCTCTTTGTTTTATTGAACAAGCTATGTTTATGTGTTACATATTTGTTTTTCGTTCATTTTTTTTACATAAATAAGGCCGTTAGTTTTCTCGTTTGGATTGTTTTACATTGTCTTATCGGGGCCTTTTATAGCTGACTATGCGGTATGGACTTTGCTCATTGTTGAAGGCCGTATGGTGACCTATATTTGTTAATATTTGTGTCATTTTGGTCTTTTGTGGATAGCTGTCTCATTGGCAATCATACCACATCTTCTTTTTTATAAGACCCACTCAAGAAACGTGAGTTATCCAATTAGGAGACAGCTACATGTATTACTGAACGTCATATCATGATATCAGCAGGAAACATCCAGGAAGAGTTGGCTGCTGTGATATTGTTTGTGGTTTCCTTTCCCTTTTAGTTTGTTTAAACAATACAAAGGAAATAAGAGACATTTATTCAATCAGTTGTTAATTAGCAGTAGTTAATAACACACTACTTTATTTTAATATCGAATGATATATAAGATATAACAAAACTATTACAATTTCGTACAGAAAAAAAGGGTATTTTGGTCAACTGCTATAAACCATCGATTTATTGCAATGGCATATACTACTGAGGTTTCGTCCATTACCGATGCATTGAATGCAACAAACACTAGAACTTTCGTCAAACCATCACCTGTTCCGTCTGCTATAACATTTACTTTGGGAGTAGTTGGAAATATCATTGCTATTTTTGTGCTTGTTCGGAGTTCTGATCGACACAAATGGAACGTTTTTTACAGATTTGTTACTGCATTAGCAATCACAGATTTATTTGGGATTCTTACAACATCCCCAGTGGCTTTTGCTGTCTATGACAATAATTTGAAGTGGGTTGGAGGTGAACCGTTGTGTCACTATATGTCATTTATGTTAATTTTCTCCGGATTAGCAACAGTTTTGCTTGTCGGTGCCATGGCTTTAGATAGGTATTTAGCTATCTTGCATCCATTCAAATATAATTCAGCTTCCCGATACACTATCGTTAATTTTGTTATATTTGGAATTTGGTTATTTTCTGTGTTGATTGCTGCCTTGCCGTTGTTTGGACTTGGTGAAAATGTGAAACAGTTTCCAAAAACATGGTGTTTCTTCAATTTTTTCGGCGACAGAACGGAAGATGAATTTTTTGCATACTTTTATTCTGCACTCGGACTTGGAACAATCTTTCTAACTGCTGTTTTAAATGTTTGTGTCATACTTGGACTAATTACCGGAAAAAGAAGCCAGATTCGTCGAGGAAGCGTTACTAGTCGAAAAGCAAGAGCACGAACGGATGTTTATATCACAATTTTTCTAGTAGCAATATGTGTAGTGTTCGCTGTTTCTTGGGCGCCATTTCTTGTAAGTAAAACAGTTCATTTATTAACGACAATGAAATTTACAAATATCAATGATGAAATCTATCAAGTAGTCAATCAAGTTCGCAACCATAACTATATGAATAAATAAAAAAACACCCACACTAACAGAAAATATCAGACCTAACTATCACATATCTTCAATCAGGATATGCAATTAACATGTGGCAGTGTTGAACATATTTTTATGTTATCAATGTAGTAAAACACCCAAACTCTGACATTTATGACCTATACCAGACATGCATGCACCAAACACAGGAACATGGATTCAAAATTGAATAAACTAATTTCTGTAACTGAATGCAAGTTAAAAATACGGCACCAGCTGCTGTTGAAATTATACTGTCCTCAATTTTTTTGTCGGTGAATGAATTACGAAGTCGATTGGTGAACTTTATACAAAAGCGCCATGAGAACGTTATGAGTAGTGTAAATGACAAGAATTGTACAATGTTCAAAGGAAGTTTTCAAAACAGTTTCAAATTTTAAATAGGCAAATCAATTTTTTTCCCCCAGACAACAAGACCCAATGACAACAGTTTATTCGCTACTTGTTTAATTTGAGATTTGAGGGACATCTCAATATAATCTAGCTCTGTATTAAAAACTTGGCTAACAACTTTAAACTTGTCTGTGCTAATGCAAAATGAAGTCATTTCTCCCCTAAAACATCCAATTTATGACAATACTTTCAGTTTAACAATATCTCTTTTATAAAAGATAAAACATGTTAAAGATGAAAATCTCTTACTGCAGTTAAATATCATTGAAAAGAAAACACTTCAAAACTACCAAGTCGTCATTTACCTTTTCATGGATAGAGACTTACATGTATGTAAATTTGAAACCATTAATTTGAGAATGATCACCAATGTGATCGTTGATGTAATGTGAAAGGAGGACGAGACTGATATGTGATTTAGAAGGATCTCTCCCTTGGGAACAGTCATTTTGGTATATTTAGAGATTCCAAGCATACTGCCAATGTTTAACTAGAATTATCTCCCCTTTTGGTACATTTCTTGTGTTAAATGTAGATTTCTCAAGCATACAATCAATGCCTAACTATGTTATAAAACGTCAATAATGCGTTTGTAATTATGATAAAGACATTGTCTAGTGGCTTCTCAGTACGATCATATTGAGTGTTTGTGTTAGGTTTCGTTAACTTGAGGATCTTTTAAAAAAAGGAAGGCTTAGTAGTCGTGTTCTCTCTAAGTATAATACTGTGTTGTTTCAAACTGGTTTTGCCTATTCATTACTTTTCTATAACAGGCAGTTTTGAAATAGGGTCGAGTTTATCAATTTTGTACATATAAAAAGTTATATCTGTATTTTGTCCCGTCTTTCTTATATATATGTTAGCGACAATAAGTGAAATTAGGCATTAAGCTTAAATCCTAGGCAATAATCTTACGCCTAGGCAGTAAGTCTATTGCCTAAATGATGTTAGACATTAGTCTTAAATCCTAGAATTAAAGCTTAAATCCTAAAAATGTGCTAAAATATTAAAATCGAGTAAATAAATGACATTTACCCATTTAAATTAAAATAAATTTGTTAAATATTAACATTATGAGAACTAGGGCCGGTTTATCGATTAAGATTGGTCCTATAAGATATTCTTAGGACAGAAACTATGATAAACGAAGGACCGACTTACAACATATCTCAGCATGCACATCGAAGCTGTTTTAGCAAATGAAAAAATTGAAATATTGTATCAAATTTAATCAACAACTTTAATTTAAAAACCGATTAATTATTAGAAAGTTATTATAAGTTTTAAATTAAATGTAATAAATAATTTTGATATAACAATTGTACATATAAACTCTTTGAAACAAAACATAAGTAAAAAAAATAAAACTAATAAGTTTTAAATTAGAATTGAATTAACTACTAGTAATTTTAAATTAAATATATAATCGGTTATATGCTTTGAGGGAGCTAAATTCGAAGCGTCACAGTTTCAAAAATCAAATATCGTCCATCTTTCATACAAATACTGAGTACTTCAACTATTTTATTTTATCACTGCTTACGTTTGATTATGAGTAAAGAGAAAATTCTAAATTTACCGTTGCAAGTTTCATCCTAAATATAAAATAAAGATGTGGTATGATTGCCAACAAGACAACTCTCCACAAGAGACCGGAAATACAATCACCAATAAAATATGTTATAAGTATGAAAACTTGATAGAAATTTGTGTTCAATTATTGTGTTTTCACAAGATGAGTACTTTAAACAAAGAAAATTAACCAATAAAAAGAATTTGAAAATGGCGTGAGCAAAAAATCATATAAATATTTGTCATTATTCTGAATTTTTAATTGGATCCAATCACTTTTTTCAAAATCTTTTTCATATTTTGTAATACCTAGCACATGTACCACAGAAACATGAAAAAGTATGAGTTAATTATTTCTTTTTAACTGCTTAAATTTCTAAATAAACTTTAAGTTAATAAATTTGAAGATCTGTCAAATGAATGTATATTTATACATGTCATATAAGAAATATAATTAAGAAACGACTTTATATCAAGGATCACATAATATGCATAAATTCCAGAGTTTACTTATTGCCTAAAACTATGTTTGGCAATAGGATGAAGAGTCATCATCATATTTCAGGCAATAACTTAATGCCTAGGCGTTAGCTTATTGCCTAGGATTTAAGCTTAATGGCCAATATCTCTCATTGCCGCTAACATATATATATAATTTTTTTTATAGATGTTTGCTCGCAATAGACTTCTCATATTTGAGTGGTGTAAGCCACAAAACAAACCCGAACAAACTAAACAAAACTAATAACAAATCAACAAAACAAAACAATTAAGAAAAAATCAACCACTAAACAAACAAGCAACAAAACGCAAAAATAAAAAAAAAAAGTATTAGTATCCTCTTTTCAATATGACATTCTAATACTTCATATTATTTTTTTCTTCTTTTAGGTTAGAATAATCATCAACCAGAGTCGTACTGTATCGCGAAACATTAAAGCTGACCTTTTGACCTTGCGACTTGCAACCTTAAATCAAATTTTAGATCCATGGGTGTATATCTTATTCCGGCGTGAGATGTTAAGCAAATTTGCATTTTGCTGCAAAACTCAAGGTCAAGATTCGTTCTTCAGAAGACTTGTTAGTTTTACTACAGGAAGCTTCAGGAGTAATTCACCAACGACTGAAACCAGTACAAACGGGACACCAGTACCACAAAGACGTCACATGATCTCAATCGCGGCACGCCTTCCACAAGAAAGTTATAAAGATGACAGAAGGGAGAGTGAAAACAACAATCGAGACGAGACAATAGACGAGACTTTAATGTCACAAGATAATATGTAATTCCATTTATACATGAATTACAGACTAGTGATATCGACTATATTTTGCAAGTCTGTAGATTATGCAAATAGTTCGAAGCTTTCAATTTTCAAAATATTACCAACATTTTATCATTAAAAGTAAAAAAAAATCCAAAGAAACTATTCGCATTTCATTCAAGATATTCTTGTTTACTCGACTTGGTGGAGTGAAACTGACTGAAAGTCATGATCAAAGCTGTATATTCTATACGTGAATCATTGATATTGTTTTTTTTATTTATGGTTAACTTATTTACGCTTTCAGATCAGTTGGAAAGGATCTGTACTAAGCACAAAACCATATAGCCAAAAGGCACACGACTGTAAAAATTAGTTGATAACGGCTTGACTTATAAAAGCAGAAGAGTCAAAAAAGCAAATAATCATAAAAAAACACACATTAAGGATTCACTTAAAGTATAATAGGTAAAAACAAAACAAAAAAATGATAATTTGCAAAATTACCTAGTTCATTCGTCTTGGTACTCGCGTTTTTTTACAGTCACTAACTGTCTTGTTTTCATAACGAGAACATTATATTTAAAAGTTATATTCACGAACCTACAAAGTATATATGTCAAACTGTTGATTTTGATATTTTTTATATAAATGGATGTTTGCTTGACATGCTTTGGAATTTTTGTCAGATTTTCGAAATCCTCTGGTTTTATCCTGAATGCCTTTAAAAAAAATGGCCCATGAACCCCCAATTTTCTTTTTATAAATCTTTTACATGTATAATTATAAGCCATTTGTAAAAGTCTTATTAAATCTTTTTTATTTTTTAATAGTTTTTGAGAACTTTAACTGGGCAATGAGTAAGTTATGAAAAATCAAGAGAGAACATTTTCCCGCCAAAATTCCAATGGCTTATATCTCGAAAACAAGCAAATTAACCCCTATATTTTTTTTTGCTTTTTTGATTCCTCAAATAATCCCCTTTCAATATAAACTAGTTTTAGGGAAAGTTATTTATTTTGAAACTGAGCAGCAAGCATCCTTAAGTTTACTTGCATTTGAAATATACCAAGTCATGTTATTAAATATTCAAACAGCTAACGATTAATAAATATGTTTGACATTATGTTTCGACCAATACGTGCATTATTTGAATATTAAATTTGTAACAGCATCTTTGCTTGTTTCTGATCCAAGATAGCTGTTTTAAGTATATTATGATATTCTGTTGTGTGGTGATTTATATGAACACATACATTGTATTTAAAAACTAACCATGTACAATTAAAAATAAAAACACGCGAAGTACACATTTCAATTTATTAGTTGACTGGGTTTCCTTCTTTTTTTGTAATTCATTTGTTCTCGTTGCTCAAAGTAATAAGGGGGGAAATAGGAACAGATTTTGATTGACTTTTTTTTCACGTTTAAATGCAAATATTTGATATAAAAAAGAAGATGTGGTATGATTGCCAATGAGTCAACTCACCAGAAGAGAGAGACCCAATGATACAGAAATTAACAGCTATATATTTAAGTCAATATACGGTTCATACCACAAAGTCAGCTGTACAAGGCTCGAAATTACAAAAGTAAAACAATTCAAACACAAAAATAACGGCCAGGTTAATGTACATCACAAATGAACGAAAACAAATATGTAACACAGCAATTAACGACAAGCACTGATTTACAGGCTTCTGACTCGGAACAGACACATACATACGTAATGAAGCGAAGATAAATAAATTAAGTGGGATCCCAACCATCCCCATAACCTGGGACAGTGATGTTACAATGCAACTAAAGAACGAACTATAAAAATCAGTTCAAAAAGGCTTAATTCATCAGGTGGTACAACTAGAAATACATATTACAAAAACACAGAGTGGACGTGACCGGGTACTTGTACATCCCAACAACAAAAAGACATGAAGTACAGATCTGAAATTACTCGCAGTTATCGTAGTATAGTTAGTTCAAAGCTAATAAAACATCATGCATGTAAGATTAAACTATCAATCAGTACAAATCCAACATTCTATGGATTTAGGTTAAAGACGTTTAAAATGTCAAGGAAAAATGACATATAATGAACATTAAGGACGAGAAAAATTAGCTTTAACATTTATTCAATAGGTAAGTTCTGCAAAATATCCACCGAACTAAAAAAACGGGAATTAGGCTGTCATTATAGAATTAGGATAACTATGTTGGAAACGAATAATTGTACCTACTATACCGTTAAAGAGTTTACATCGTTATGAGAGCATTGCACTACAACTATATAATGCATCAGATTTAGTTTACGCGTTCAAAAGGTACAAAACCACTATTTCATAGACCCATTGCTTTCTTTGTTAAATTCTGCAATTTCAATAAAATTGAGAATGGAAATGGGGAATGTGTCAAAGAGACAACAACCCGACCATATAAAAACAACAGCAGAAGGTCACCAAGAGGTCTTCTATGTAGCGAGAATTTCCCGCACCCTGAGGCGTCCTTCATCTGGCCCCTAAACAAATATATAATAGTTCAGTGTGTTGAACGCCGTACTAATTTCCAAATTGTACACAAGAAACTAAAATTTAAAACATTGTGACAAGACTAACAAAGGCCAGAGGCTCCTGACTTGGGACAGGCGCAAAAATGCGTCGGGGTTAAACATGTTTATGAGATCTCAACCCTCCCTCTATACCTCTAGCCAATGTAGAAAAGTAAATGCATAACAATATACGCACATTTAAAATTCAATTCAAGAGAAGTCCGAGTCTGATGTCAGAAGATGTAACTAAAGAAAATAAACAAAATGACAATAATACATAAATAACAACAGACTACTAGCAGTTAACTGACATGCAAGCATTAATGGCTTCTTTATCTTAGGTTCAAATAAACTGGCAGTTATTTCATGTCAAAACTGTACCTTATCCTGACTTGTGCTGCAAAAATCAACATACCTTTTATTACGTATTAGAGCGTACTGGTTCCCTGAAGATTGATACTATAGCACAGAAACAGGAACTTCTGATCTGAACAACAGGTCAAATGTGCCCTTTTACCAAAATTTCATGTACTTCTCAATAATTCAAATACATCTTTCAACAAGGGTTCTACAGTGATCCCAAGTCCCCACGATTTCATTTCATACCACAAATAATTAAATATACCCGCAATTGACAAAGATACAGCTATTCGTAGGAACTATTTTGTTTAAAATATGTACTGTTCTTTCCGACCGGGGCTGAATTAGTGGTTCTATACCAAAAGAAACAATATGAAATTTGCAAGCTATTGAGAAAGAAAATATTTTGAACAAAATTTCATCGGTATTAACATATCAGTATACAAAGACATGTTTGGTTTTGATGCATGATAATATTCTTTATCTTTAACACTGCGCCTAAGGAGTTGTTGTGGTCTACAATCGTAAGATCTGATATAGCCTCTTGGATCTCCGATGAACCAAAAGATATGATTCTACCTAATCAGGCTAAATGATTCTCTTGGAACAATGGAATTGCGAGTAGAAAATTGTATATGTGTGTGTTGTCGTTTAACATCAAATGTTAAGTGCTTTATCAGAAACGTATGTTTGATGATCAGTTTGGTGAAATGTGGTTGTAGCGCTAGTGGCCAGATATAACATTACGTGTTTACTTTGAATAAAAGTTCAAGAAACATGTGTAACATCGCTTCCAATAAATCATGTCGTGAATTAATAATTGTCTAATTTAGTTGTTTTGAAGAATTGATACTGAATCTACTAAGTTATTAAACAGAATGTGAATGTATCTATTGTGTAGTCTATATTAGTTTTTCTTTTTCAAAAAAAATAAATTATTATAACTATGTCAGTTCTTTTGTCAATCAATGTACTAATCTTAGAAGGTCAAACTGTAATTTGTGAAAAGTTTCTTTCATCATTTAGAATGTTTGGTTCGTGGCGTTTCTTTAATACCTCAATATTAAAGTACGAACAAGCTGTTCCGGGAGATGTGAGGATGGAACAGTATGAAAGTGTTTGTGGTATATTCCTCTTATGTTCGGAGGTGATAGAATGGAACAGCATGCGAATGTTTGTGGTATATTTCTCTTGTGTTCCTAGGTGTGAGAATGGAACAACATGGAAGTGTTTGTGGTATATTCCTCTTGCGTTCGGAGGTGTAAGAATGGAACAGCATGGAAGTATTTGTGGTATATTCCTCTTATATTCTGAGGTGTGAGAATGGAACAGCATGGGAGTGTTTGTGGTATATTCCTCTTATGTTCGGAGGTTTGAGAATGGAACAGCATGGAAGTGTTTGTGATATATTTCTCTTATCTTCTGAGGTGTGAGAATGGAACAGCATGCGAGTGTTTGTGGTATATTCCTTTGTGTTCGGAGGTGTGAGAATGAAACAGCATGGAAGTGTTATTGGTATATTGCTATTATGTTCGGAGGTGTGGGAATGGAACAGCATGGAAGTGTTTGTGATATATTTCTCTGATATTCTGAGGTGTGAGAATGGAACAGCATGGAAAAAAGGAAAATCACAAAAATACTAAACTCAGAGGAAAATTTAATCGGAAAGTCCATAATCACATTGCAAAATCAAATGACAAACAACATCAAAGACGAATGGACAAGAGTTGTCCATTCCACTGGAAGTGTTTGTTGTATATTAATTCCCCTTATTTTTGGAGGTGCGAGAATGGAAGAGCATAGAAGTGTTATTGATATATTGCTCTCATGTTCGGAGGTTTGAGAATGGAACAGCATGGAAGTGTTTGTGGTATATTTCTCTTCTATTCCTATAGTTTATATAGACTTTGGTAATAAAGATATATATTTATTCGGAGGTGTGATAATGGAACAGCATGGAGGTGTTTGTGGTACATTTCCCCTAAAATTCGGCAAAAGAGAGGCAAAGAATACCAAAGAAACACTCAAATGCACAAATCGAAAACAATAATAAATGATAATGCTTAGGGAAATGAAACAACAAACAGTATTACACAAAACATAATATAGAAAAATAGAAAACTAAAGCCTTTTTAGCGACAAAAAAACATTACAAAAAACGTTTGCTATTTGATGTATATTTCGACTGTGTTGTTTTATAAATATATGTGCCACTCATATGTAGGTCAAATGCATTCGAGTTGTATATACGAAGGAAAACATTGAGTACGCTCGTGTTCTTTGTACCATATCAGAGAAAAACTGATATCTATAGAATATTTTAAGGCTGGCCTCGTGAATTTTATCGACGGCTGCTATCGACGGCTAGCTTCACACTATATAAATAACGGAGTGTCTATTCGTCCGGCTAGCCGGACGAGTAGTTAAAAATCTCTATTCGTCCGGCCATTCCGTCTGCGGATGCGCAAATATATAATATCAATAAAAGTGTCATGTGACGTGGAAAGTGTCCCGGATGCGGTGTCGGATAACACACGCGGTGTCGGATAACACACGCGCGTATGCAATGGACGTTTTGTGAATTGGAGATCGTGATTTATATTTATAGATGTTATAGAGAAAAGCAGAGAGAATGTGATTGCTTTAAACAAATGTCTATAGGAGTGATTTCCGAACAATAGCATAAACATGTTAACTTCTGTGAGGAATAAGCCTGAAATCAGTAAAGTGAAATTCATGATTTACCCCATTTACCTGATGGAGGCAAAACGCATTTGAAAAAAATACTATATTAAACTTGCTTGGATGCATTTTTTTCAAGTTATACTACTACAACGGACATCTATGTAATGAACTTACTGATATGCCTGGAGTGGGAATAAGACACCGGGGTTGGGGTGTCCCCCCTTTTCAAGTTTTCTGTTGAATCTAATTAAGGAATTGTATATTACAATTCCTTGATCTAGTATACATTTTTTTCTAAAAAAATCTTATCAAAAACACAATCCTACTTTTGGGGACAGGTTAAACGTGCCTGCCCTTCTCCAATTTCATATGAATTAAAAATCGCCGAACAATTTAGATGAAGAATCGTGCATAATCATATGAGGACCTGACTTTAACCAACTTCAGGAAATTCATAGGCAGAACAACAAAAGAGAGAATCATTTTTGCCTCCCCCCCTTCCCGTTCATTACCAAAGTTCCTATAGAATATTAGAATAAAAAAATCTGAATCAAATGTATAGTTTTTTTGTTTTTGTCACAATGATTTTTTTCTTCTTCATAAAACGAGGTTAGACAATATATTTTTAAAACAACCCGTGCTACATTTAAAACCTTCCAAAACGATGTTATATCTTGATCATTATATATTTGGCCGGACAAATAGCGAAAAACCGAAATAATGCTATTTGTCCGGCTTGCCGGATGAATAGACATTTTTGACTATTTGTCCAGCTAGCCGGACGAATAGCCGCTGCCTATAAATAACACATAGCTGAGAGGGTGATAGAGCAGATTGGTACCCCGAGAAAACATTGTCAACCTTTTCGAGGGGTTCCAATCTGCTCTATCACCCTCTCAGCTATATGTGTTATTTAATTTATTATACTGAATGTCCTATCATTATAGGCTTTTACAGATTACTTTTATGTTAAAAGTATTTTCTATGACGTCACGTTCATAACAACGTTACGGGCATTAGAAAAGAAAAAAAAAGTCAAGCAAGATGTTTTATTTTATTTATTTTAACAGTCGATAATAAAATCTGAGACAAAACGTAGAACTTAAGCATTGTATTTACTTAATTCCTTGGTGTAAATTCAATTCATTGTTCTTTGAATTGTTCATTTATGATTGGTTTAGACGAGAGGGTAACATTAAAAAAAATTGTCACCTGCTCAGCCATGTGATAGAGTAAATTGACACCCTCGTCTTAGCCAATCAAAATATGACATTTTAACGTGAAGTATAATAATAGTTGATATTTTACTTAGATTGTTCATATCTCCTCTTGAATGTTACTCATGTTTCTCGAAAGCTGTCAGAAAAGTAGACCTGATGTAGTTTATCTCATATAAACACTGTATTTATTGAATAACAACCAATCGATTCCAATATTTCCTCGTAAATCATATTTACCAAACATGCCGATGGATATTCAATGTGAAAAACACGCGGTTTTTTTCAATATTCTTTCTCCCTAACAATATGTTTAAATTATGGAATTTCAAGCTTCATTTAACCTAAAACTTTATCATGACATATTATATGAATGCAAAAAAATGTTGTTTGCCTATTCAATAATTAAAAAAACAGATTAGTGTTGAAACAAGAAAAACATCAAATTGAAACTAATGAATTAATTTGCTTATGTAACAATCAGCAGGGCTACGATATGCTGTTTTCAACATTTTCATTGAAACAGTTTTGGCTTGTATCATCAAGTGCAAAAAACATTAAATTTATGGGACAGCTATATTATATTATTCTAGAAATAACACCTTCAAAATTTTCAATAATAACCTATAACGTTCTTTCGTCTTAAATGAGGACAGCATCTGTGATCTTCAAATACATTTTTCTTTAATGTTATGATAAGTGTTAGCTGAAAATATCTGCTATACCATTAGTTATAATTACGAAAAGAAATAATTAACAACACAAATGTTTTCTCGTTAAAAATACTCCAATGTACTAATCATGATCATTTTCAACACTAATTGCTATATCGAACTACATAAGCAAAGAACATGATCCGTTCGTATTTATTCAAACCTGGATTTTTCGTTGATAATCATACATAACTCGGGATTAATTACAAAATCAATGACCAGTTATCGTTTATAGCTTAGCACAGTGTTCTGGATAGACTTAGAGTATTGGTTATTGTTCCAATAGTCGAACATCAACACTCTGACATAGAAAGACGAGAATTTAGTGTCATTATGTCTCTCATAGGAGTACAAATGCAACATTATTAGTATACAGTTAATAGACTATGTTAAAAAGACAACGCTTTTTGACTGTAGAAAATTGCAGTTGATGTGAAAAAAGTTTACTGAAAAGTATTTTTCTTATGGTTTTATTCAACAATTTGATCACCTAGTTGACAGATTTCTGACGAGATAAAGTATTTATGGACAAACATGTGAACGTTATTTTTTTTGGAAAAAAAGATGCGTAAAATTAATTTGTAAACAGGAAATCGTAAAAAAATGTCAGTGTTTTATTGTGTTTCTTTTCCTGCCAGTGAAACAAACTAGATTAGGGAAGTATAGTGTACAATTGAACGGATACACCACCCTTAAATAGGATGTAATAGGACTTTTAGAAAGCAGTATATGACCATATATTAAAATGGAAAATTTCTCGTACACCAGTATTCCAAATGTGAAAGACACCAATTTAACAGTGAAGTCATTTTTAGCCAAACCTTCACCGATCCCGTCAGCAGTTACTTTTACTCTTGGTGTCACAGGAAACATCATAGCAATATTTTTTCTTTTTAAAGCATCAAAAAGTCATAAATGGAACGTGTTTTACAGGTTCGTAACAGCTTTAGCAATGACAGATCTTTTCGGTATTTTGACAACATCTCCAGTGGCGTTTGCCGTTTATGACAATGATCTTGTTTGGGTTGGCGGACAACCACTTTGTCATTATCTATCATTCATGCTGACCTTTGCAGGAGTTGCCACGGTAGTATTTGTGGGAGCCATGGCACTAGATAGATACCTGGCTATTACATTTCCATTTAAATATAGTCAGTGGAACAAAGATACAATCGTTAACATAATCATTGTCGGGATATGGATCGGGTCAGTGTTAGTGGCATGCTTGCCGCTTGTAGGACTTGGACATAATATAAAACAGTTTCCCGGAACTTGGTGCTTTTTCAACTTTTTTGGAAACACTATTGAAGATCAGATATTCTCATACTTTTACGCTTCAATTGGATTAGGTGTAATTTTAATGACTGCTATTCTGAACATACTTGTGATAGTAGCTTTGACTCATGGGAAGAGAAGCCATGCTCGGCGTGGGAGTATTAGTAGTAAATCCGCACGTGCAAGGACAGATATTTATATAACTGTGTTCTTAGTGGCTATATTTGCTACGTTTGCTATTTGCTGGACACCATTTATGGTAAGATTTACAATTTTCAGTGCTGTTTGGTGACTGTATAACTGACAAATACGCCACATCTTTTACATACCTTTAATTATATATCAAATTTATTCAATGTTTAATGATTAAGTTAAAGTTATTGACCAATCAAGTCGGTATATGGGATTTAATCTGCACGGCTCGTGTGACCCTAATTAACCCGAACTACGTAGGAGCTTAGATACATTTCTTTTTTTGGTAGAAATTACCAAAAAATGTTTTAACTATCTTTCTGACTTTAAAACACTGATTTAAGATTTACGTTGTACACAACATATGATGAAGTATTTTATTTCCCAGGTTAGATACAATAGATAAGGAATAACAAACCTTTCGTTTTTCCTATTTGAAACTACGATGTTTGTACAAAGTTCAACTTTGTCGTTATTTTAAGGCAGATGGCGGATTCGGGGTGGGGCGAATTGGTCGTTCAGCCTTGGTTTGGACAGAGTATAGTTTTTTAGCATTATCAATATTGTTTTTAGTATCGATTCACACGTTGATATTTTTTTTATCTTATAGAACAACGTCCCTTTGATTTGAACTGTGCAGTATATTTTAGGTAGTTAATGCACACCTTTGCTGTGCATTATCCAGATTATTGAACAGTAAGAACAAAGAGATTTTACCCCTGTGTCAAGTCTCATTTATTAGATCAATGTTTAAAGGGGAGACATAATCTTTCAAATCATTACCATCATCCTGTCTGAACATGACTGTTTAATTGCCTATTAGATACTGTGAAATATTTACCAAAATTAGAAAAAAGGAAACGTTACAATTCACTTAACCGTTATTATCGCTATTTTGTGCATTTTTCCTTTGATCTTTTTTTGTGATAATTTTCATATCATGCTTCTCGCTTGATATGGAAAAATTATTGCTAGAAACTAAGGAGCCACGTGGCGTTGCTAACGAAATTGACATTGAAATTGACGACGTCGTCACAGGTAAAATAGCGATAAACAGATTATCATTGGTCACCTCAACTCGATTGCTTTTCTCACTTTCGCTGTACCAGCTCAAGCGAGAAAATCAATCTCGTTGAGATAATCAACGATAATCTATAAGTAACAGCATTCGTGAGTAGATAAATACTAGGCACCATATCTTATCAACCATCTAGATTACCTCCCAAGGCTGCGGATAGTTATGTTACCGGATATAAACCACAGATATTGTCATGATATAAATAGGCAGGGACAAAGCATTGCACAATATAAATTTAATGGCGATTTTTCTAGGTCTGTTTCATGTCATAGAATAATAAATGTGGAAAGCATCGTTTTATTTAAGAATTGAATGCTTCTTGTTGTAAATTCATTGGGGTGTAAAAACGTTGTCCGAAGCACGTGCTTCATTCTAAAAATGTGCACACAGTCAACGCTTTTACAACCCTTTGAAACATTCAATACTTATATACTTATAATATCATTTTTTCGCTATGACCATGAAAAATCGATTTTTATCACTAGTTAATATTTAGATAACCTTTGCACTTTTTTTTGTGATAGCACGTGTCATCATAAATGTTAAACTGTTCATTGGGATATGAAGGTGAATTTTAGAATGACACACAAGCGTTGTTATCCAATCAAAATAATAGATTTTTCTGAAACATATATTTAATGTAATTATTTATAACTGGACATTCTTTGCACTCGTGAAATCTATTTCCAACCAAGGGAAAAGATTGAATGCATAAAATCGCAATTGAGGTAGACACTATTCTATAAGCGATGTCTGCGTGCTAATTTTTACAAAATTTAATCGAAAAAAACGACTGCAAACAGTCCTAACAGAGAATAATTATTTCAATATTACAATTTTATCAATTGATGAAACCAGGAAAAGTCATATTTCAATGTTTTTTGTCTAGGTGGTTTCTACATCCCTTTAAAGTGTACATAGATATAGGAAGATGTGGTGTGAGTGCCAATGAGACAACTCTCCATCCAAATAACAATTTAAAAATTAAACCATTATAGGTTAAAGTACGGCCTTCAACACGGAGCCTTGGCTCACACCGAACAACAAGCTATAAAGGGCCCCAAAATTACTAGTGTAAAACCATTCAAACGGGAAAACCAACGGTCTAATCTATATAAAATATTTATTTGGTTTGATATGCTTCAATCTTGTAACGCCATGGTGTGTAATTATATTGTAGTACTATAACATCACTGTCCAAGGTTAGAGAAGGTTAAATGGTTGGCGCCTTCAAACACTTTTACTCTAGTTTATCCTCCCCTCCATCTTTATGTGACTGCCCCATGTTATATCAGGAGTCTGTATAGTTAAGTGATTGTCGTTGATTCATATATTTAATTTTGTTCGCAAATTGTGTTGTTATTAATTAGGCTTATTATTTTCTCAATTGAATTGTTTTATATTCTTCAGGTTGTTGGCTTATAAAACCGACTATACTGTATTGATCTGTATTGGTCTTCCAATAAGTTTCTACGTCCTCTTTATTTCAACGTATTGTCATTTCGACATTCATATGCCACATCTCTTTAAAATGTTTACTTAGTTCAATACCAGCCATCCTTTTCTCTTACTTTTTGGATAGTTTTAAGTTGATTTATGAAATTATGTAGGGTTTGATAATTCTTGAGTGTATATTGTGCTACCCATCACAAAACATATACTTTTATATGTTTGAGATAATGATTCTGATGTGTTCACTAGCAATGTCGAGATGTTAATGTCATGTAAGAATTACTCACAGGAATATATTTGATGTGAACGAACTTCTCATTTAATTATTATCGAATATTTCTTGATATAAATGATGCCAGATCATCCCAGGGGAAGCATAAAAGAACCATATAAGATATGACTATTAGCAAAAACAAAAAGTTGGCCAACTCAGAGTTTGTGATGATGTACATGTTTCAATATTGATAAGAATGGTTTTATTCTTTGTCATTGAAACATACTTATCCTATGGAATGGCTTCAAGAACCTTGTCGGTGATTGTCTGTACCTCCATTCTAAAATGTGTATTTATCTATTTAATTCAGGGGCGGATCCAGCCATTTTAAAAAGGGGTTCCGACCCAGGAGATAGAACGGTTCCAAATAAATATCCCCTTTCAAATGAATTGATCGTAAAAAGGGGGTCTAATCCCCTCCACCGGATCCGCCATTGTAGTAAGTAGCTTAAATGATCATAGGATTGCACAAGAAACAATAAGAAAAGGTGATGAAATTGATATTGTATAGAAACACTTTAAAAATAAGGAGATCTAGAGTCGATTTCACAAAAAAAAAACCTAAGATTTGTCCTAAGTCATGAACTAATCAGTATACTTACGATCAATCTTAGTCAAAAGTTATTTTTGAAATTGACTCCTGGTATGTTTGCCAAAGAGACATCTATCCGCTAAAGTTCAGATGAAGTGGATTTAAGTAATTGTAGGCAATCGTGCGGCCTTCAACAATGAGAAATGGCTACAACAGAACCCCCAATAAAATATAAAACAATTCAAATGAAAAATCTAGCGACCTAATTAATAACAAATAAATTTTGGAAAAACAAATGAACAAACATGGAAGGACAACCACTGAACTACAGGCTCCTGTCTAAAATTGAAGACATGTTGACTCTTAATTGTTTTTTCCAACCATGTTATCAAATTTGAAGATATATTCCTGCTGTTTATTGTTTGTTCTTAGAGTTTTCTCATTATCTGTTATTGTTTTCAAGATAATAACCTAAAAAAAAAGGCCATGCAAACGTTGGGAAAAAACAAATCGACATTTTGTGAAAAATTACTGCCTTTTAGGGTTCTATCAATGATGCTCAATCATTTGTAGACCTTGTCTTGCTAAAGATTTTTGCAATTCATAGTTTCTTGCAGACAAACAAATTAAGTAAATTAAATAAACGTCATTTGATAGAATAATCCTATAAGAACCGATCGACAGGTTTGGTTGCAATAAACAGAAGGTAGATTTCGACATTTTTTTTCTTTTTTGCTACGGTAGGATTAGCTATATCTACAATATCTACATCGAATACATTATAAAAGACAAAACTTACACTTCACTCCTATAGTTTTAGGCATGTGGCCATGTTTGATGACAAGTGGAATGATCAGAAAATTACAAAATAAGAACTAGATAATTTAATAAAGTGTGTGGCCAAACTGTCTAGTTCAAATTATTTTTTGTAAAACTTAACGGACGGCGGTCGCGCGTTTATTATAGTTTATTTGCCTTTTGGAAAAAGTGAGCTAAAATGTTAATAACATAAAAGACAAAAAAAAATCTATAAAATTCAATAAAACAAAATTTTGATAACGAATGTACAAAAATTTATAAGTAAATTTTATTTCATGATAATAATTCAAAATACTATAATACTGTACAAATAATACATTCTATTCTACTGTTTAATTTTCATTTCCCTTCCCGAAAGCGAAATCCGAAATAAAATTTAACGTTTGTCATAAGTAACGCGTTACTGTATGCAATGCAATGGTTGTCAATGGTAGCAGTCTACTATATTTGTTCATCGTTAATTGTTTTGTAATAAACCAGATGTACAGTGTACAGTATTGGTATTTTTCATTGAAGAAACATGTGTTGATATGGTTATATTTATAAATTTACTGTTTACAATTTATTTTTTTTAAACTAAGGCTTTTCTACCTCAGGCATAGATTACCTTAGCTGTATTTGGCAAAACTTTTAGGAATTTTGGTTCTCAATGCTCTTCAACTTCGTACTTTATTTGGCCTTTTTAACTTTTTTGGATTCGAGCGTCACTGATGAGTCTTTTGTAGACGAAACGCGCGTCTGGCGTATATACTAATTTAGTCCTGGTATCTATGAATGAGTTATAATAATAACCAATAGTTGCTTACATTCAAGTCATACGGGTTCTGGTGGCACAGGCACGTGTTTCTATCATTGGAAAGACCCATAATTTACGAGTAGGTACCCAACTACTTTTTTCACCTCTCCGCTCAAAACCCTTATTTCTCTGTCAATTCATTCTCAAATTTCTTGTTCCATACACCATTCGATTCATGAAAAGTTTTTCTTTCAGTGTTATGTACAAAATACACAACATAGAAAACTGAAGACAAAGCAACGAGAACCCCACCCAGAACTGGGGCTGATCTCGGGTGCTCCGGCAGGGTAGGCAAATCCTGCTCCACATGTGGCACCTTCGTCTTACTCATTTTATTATTATTTCTGTTTTTTAGATAAATGAAAATAAAACAGTGTCACTGTCATGAACACGCGAGATTCCGTGACATATATATATAGTCCTACAGTGTACATTGTTATCTAAATAAACTGATATATCTTTTCTATTCCTGGTTTGAGAACAATGGCCAATCAAATAATTGCAAATCAAAATTTAAGGTTTTAATTTTCGAGATTGGTTTACATCATTCCCCAAAGCATAATCCGTTGAAATCATGGTTTGGTTAAATTATAGGCTTCATAGAAGGACAATTATTCGATTACTTTTTCTTATTACACCAGACCCTTGTGAATTATAAAAGTTTATTCTTTGTGATAACGGTTTCATAATTATATTGACTTCCTACACATACACGTAACTTTATACCAGATACAATTGATATTTCACGATGACACAATCTAGAGTACTTTTTAATATCTTCTTGTTTGTGTTTCCTTTTTTAGTGAAAATCTATAGCTATATACTTTGATATCTAAACTTCATAGATTTTGAAAAAAAACACGCAACTAGAAATAATTATTGAAATTGAATCCAAGTGTAGACTTATCTCTGGCTATAGACAATGACGAACGTTAATATCAAATCAGTAAAGAATTTCAAAGCTTAAACCCATGGTACATCTAATATCACTTGAAGTATTAATATAAGATTCTATTTAGAACGATCATTTTATAAACATTATTTATTTTATACTTTCGAATTTTGAGTATAAGAATTGTTAAGTAATTCAAATGATTTTTCCCCAGTTGTTTGTTCATTTATAACGACAAGTCCATTGCTTTCAGATATTTCAATTGTGTTATTTTCAAAATATGAAATCTCAAATAAGATATAGCAAATATTATTAAGCTGTTCTGACCATATCATCGAAAAAACGAGGAAAACCAATATAATTGTCCAAAGTTTATTTAACTTATAATTTATAAGCTTACTAGTATATAATTTCAGCCTGATTCTGTTTTTCAGATTCGAATAATTTATTTAACTTATAATTTATAAGCTTACTAGTATATAATTTCAGCCTGATTCTGTTTTTCAGATTCGAATAATAATCAACTCAACAGGTGTTATCAAAATCGACAGGAGGACAGATCTTATAACGCTGAGATTAGCCACTCTGAATCAGATTCTAGATCCGTGGGTATATATACTGTTCAGGCGCGAAGTCTTAGTTAAAATAACAAAATTCATAAGAAAAAGAAAAAGGAGAAAGGGCTCATTTCTAGTAAGATTAGCGAGTTTTACAAGCAGTTTTAAGAGTCATGTGTCGGATCCTGAACAAATGGGAAATTTAGATAAAGAAAAACAAAACGAAGATGTAATAACGCCTTTACAGGAGGATATAAAGCGTTCACAAGATGGCGATATGCCGCCACAAGACGATATAAAGCGTTCACAAGATGTTGATAAGCCTTTACTAGACGATATAAAGCGCTCACAAGATGATGATAAGCCTTCACATGAAGATATAGTGCTTTCACATGATGATGATAAGCCGCAACAAGACGATATAAAGCTTTCACAAGATGATGATAAGCCTTCACAAGACGATATAAAGGGTTCACAAGATGATGAAAAGCCTTTACTAGACGATATAAAGCTCTCAGAAGATAGCGATAAGTCTTCCCAAGACGATTTAAAGCTTTCACAAGATGATGATAAGCCTTCACAAGACGATAGAAAGCTTTCACAAGATGATGATAAGCCCTCACAAGACAATATAAAGCTTTCACAGGATGGCGATAAGCCGCCACAAGACAATATAAAGCTTTCACAAGATGATGATAAGCATTTACAAGACGATTTAAAGACTTCGCAAAATGATATAAATAAGCTGACCGTTGACATTAATAGTAGCCATCAAGATCAAAATGGTTTGACAAAACTTTCACAAGAAGATTTGAAGCTACTGACCGTTGACATTATTAGTAGCCATCAGGATCAAAATGGTGTGACAAAGCTTTCACAAGAAGATATAAAGCAACTGACCGTTGACATTAATAGTAGCCATCAGGATCATAATGGTCAAGCTAATACTACTGACAATCAAATTAACGTTGATGAAGCTTTTACACCAACCAATAACATTGAATAAAAACTTTCTAAAGTTTTATCTGTCAGAGATAAATAGGTTATTACTGAGCCAATATTATTTTCGGGGTCGATATAAACAGAATAATAACGACGTTAGTATATCAGCATATCTAATTAACGCTGAATTCGTTTTATTATTCGGAACATCTTATACGTTTTAGTACTACCGCAGAATAAAGTGAATTACATATTATAGTTTAACACTGTCAACGACCAAACATCTCTTCTTTAAACGTATATCTACAAGCAAATGGTTTTATTGTACCATTCTACATTCGTGTGTGGAAGGTCGTGAATGCGATTTATCTCAAATCAAAGACTTAAATTTTGTTGCGGTTTTACCTTTAAATGATGTTTTATTATATAGGAATGAGAACAAAGTCGGTTTCTTCCGTTGCTGGGTATTATGTTCCTATCCCTAATGGTAATAATACGACACAGCGTCGCGATCTTTCTTTTAAGAAATGCAAAAGATATTAAAAAAATGTTCAAACGCATAAGATAATAAACCGACAACGCTAAGGCAAAGGAAAAAAAAGCTTCAGTATACAAAATACAACATAGAAAACTAAAAACTGAGCAACACGAAACCCCATCAAAATTGTAAAAAAACGGTGATATTCTCAGGTGCTCATGAAGGGTATACAGATCCTGCTCCATCTGTGGCAAAGCAGGTTTCATATTGACTGTACATTGACATGATCTGGTCCTGATATTATTAGTTACATAGTGTGCTAGTGACCTAATATAGTATTTATTGGGTCAGTAAATTCCTTATGGGGTGAGAGCGAAGCTCGAATCTCAATCTGGAAATTACTGACCCCGTATATACCGTATGACGTCACTAGTACACTATGTAACGAATTTATCTTAACGTGTGAAATTTAGACTAGTGACCTATCAAAATAAGCAGGTTTTCTGTACTGTTAGCATTAAACATTACTTCCATTGATCCCACAAAAACAGATGCCAACAAGAACAACTTGTTAGGTTTAAATGTTTTTATGAATTTATTTCATTTTAGTCATCAATTTCTTCGTCTGTTGAAACATTTTAGATTTTTCTCAGTGACGTTTTGTTTTCATAAAGGGAGGTAAAACCACTGTTAACCGTGTATGACATAAGCCCCGCCTTCCCTCTTACCTAATATGAAATATAAAGGGACGTAACTCCACTACTAACCATGTATGAAAAAAAAAACTCGCCTCCTACTAACCTAATTTCAAATACACACGGTTTGCACGCGGACGCTTTTAACCAATCAAATTCCTAGAAATGTATAGAAGGTAAGATAAACATTATTATCGTAATGATATATTTGCGACAAGACCAAATCATCATCATACAAACAGCACTATAGTGATTACAAACGCCTATGAAAGACTTTCTTTATCTTTAATGGCTAAACCGGAACTTTTACGAATAGAACCAAAGTTTCAGTTTTCGTTTAAAACAAAGCATGCTGAAAACAGACCTTTTAGTCGGACGAGGGAAGTCGGTGTGATCACGTTCCAATACGCAGAGCATCACTTCCATATATATTATACATTTCACTATTGTTGTATCTATAAATCCAGTTATATCTAATGTCTTATATAATTATAAAGATATGGTAATTACATGATATACAAATCTGAATAAAAATCCGACTACTTATAATAGTGCATTCTAATAAAAAAAAAAAAAGGTAAAGTCAAATAAGGAGTAACGACGCTGCAAAAGATAACATTTTATCTTTTTTTCAATAAAAGTCAAATAGCATTATCTAATATCTACTCTATATATTATATCAAATCCTTGCATTTTTTGTTATAGATGAGGATATTACGTCTTTTACAACGCATCATTGTCAATAAATCAGACTTTGATGAGACTGTCATACAAGTGAAAGGTTTAGCGCTATAAAACCAGGTTCAAGCCACCATTTTCTACGTTTGAAAATGCCTGTTACAAGTCAGCAATATGACAGATGTTGTCCATTCGTTTTTGATGTGTTTTGTCATGTGGTTAAGGACTTTCCAATTGAACTTTTCTCGGAGTTCAGTATTTTTGTAACTTTACTTTTTATATCAATGAAATGATTGTCGTAAATCTATACAAGAATTAATCGATCATCTGTTCACAAATATGATTTAAAAAACAATAATGTTTCTCATTTTTCATAAGACTGATATACATGTAACATTATGCAATATTTGCGCTTCATCGACATATCAGTACAGGTTAACCTGACAGTAATAGGAAAATAACAGCCTTCTGCAACACTTACTTAAGCGTTTCTGATGGAGAAACCCTGATCTAAGATTAATTAGTTAACATGTCGACCACTGCACTTTAACACCAATCTATGTCACTGTAAATATTGCTGCAGCTAGAAACGCATTATCTTCTCAGACTTTTAATGGATATTAAATGTCGTAACGGACTGATTTAAAATCAGTATGAAGTTATCAGATAGCCAATCAATCATTATTTAGAAATGCAGTTAAAACGTTTAAAGTAAATTTGTGATAACTTCCAGATGTGAACCATATTTTTGTTTTACAGTTTGAGGGTATCCATTGAGAAGATAATTACAAAAAAATATAATTGATTATAATGGGTTCTTCATTGCTTCACATTTTCTTTATCATCTCGGTACAACTGTACAGAAATATTTTTACTTTTACTCTGATATGAATAAAATGAGATTGGAGTAAACTTTGACATCACAACCTAATGAAATAAACACACACACACGCGCGAAAATAAACAAACACGAAGATCTTCAATAGTCAGTTATAAGGATTGAAACTGGAATCGAATCTTTATGATTATCACTTAATTAAGAAGTCAGATATAAGAAGACGTGGTATGAGTGCCAATGAGACGACTCTCCATATAAGTAATAATTTGTATTAGTAAACCTTAAAACCATTATAATGCATATATGTGAGTTTCTGAAAAAAAAGTTAAAAAATTTAATTACAACTAAGGTTTCAACTCCCTCAGGCAAAGTTGGCTTTAGTTGAATTTGGCTATTTATTTTAAGTATTTTTGACATATATAGTTCTACAACGATTTTCGGTACTTATCTGTCTTCGGATTTCAAATATTTGGCTTTTCAGCGTTCCTGATGAAGGCAAATCTAGAAAAGCGCTTCGGACGCAACAAATTATTAAATGTGTTGTATTAGTTCGGCTGCTACTTCGGTCTCGCACACACTTAAATAAGTTATTGTATTTGTAGCCCTCTTCAAACAAATCTATTTGTATAACACATCCTTAAGATGACAATTGTAATGATATAAATGTTGTTAATGATTCAGATTACCCGGATGTTGTTTTCATTTTGTCAAATGTTTCTATCCGTCAGCTATCATTTGTAAGGAGCTATCATTTGTAAGGAGTTCTTTTTAATTATCAACAAAATCTGAAAATGAATGGAAATTTTAAGGTTATAGATACCACCCTACATCTGAAACTACATAGAGAGAAAAAATTAACTTAAAATATCTTATGACGCAACATCTGAATAAGATTAGACAAAAGAGCTTATTTTCAAAACTCGGACAAGTATGAGAATAATGCACTATTACCACTTATCATGGAACAATTACAAAATAAACAGGGTTAAGTATCATCTCGACATATTTGTCGCTATGCCAAATGGTAGGGATGAGTTAGGTTAAGAGGGTAAACGGGTATGCATTAAAGCCAAAATGAGAGGGATAGTAATGGTGAAAGGGTATGTCCTGCCAAATGGTAGGAATGATTAAGGTTAAGAGGCTGAAAGGGCATGTCCTGTCAAATAAAAGTGATAGTTAAGGTTAAGAGAGTGAACGGGTATGTCATGCCATATGTAAGGGATACTTAAGGCCGCTAGGGTTAACGGTTATCTTGTTTTATTATAAGAAGTTGTCTGGCCATGTTAAAATATTGAATAGTTCAGACGGCATCTTTTCATTATGCATCAGAAGCACTTTTCCAATGCCTTTGGTTTTTGTCGAGCCTTCGACTTTAGTCGAAAAAGCGAGACTAAGCAATCCTACTTTCCGTCGGCGTCGGCGTCGGCGTCGGCGGCGTCCACAAATATTCACTCTGTGGTTAAAGTTTTTGGAATTTTAATAACTTTCTTAAACTATACTGGATTTCTACCAAACTTGGTCAGAAGCTTGTTTATGATCATAAGATAGTATCCAGAAGTAAATTTTGTAAAAATAAAATTCTATTTTTTCTGTATTTTACTTATAAATGGACTTAGTTTTTTCTGCGGGGAAACATTACATTCACCCTGAGGTTAAAGTTTTTAGAATTTTAATAACTTTCTAAAACTATCCTTGGTTTGTTCCAAACTTGGACAGAAACTTGTTTATGATCATAAGATAGTATCCAGAAGTAAATTTTGTCAACAAATAAATCCATTTTTTCTGTATTTTACTTTTAAATTGACTTAGTTTTTCTGCAGGAAACATAACATTCACTCTGTGGTAAAAGTTTTTAAAATTTTAATAACTTTCTTAAACTATCCTGGGTTTGTACTAATCTTGGACAAAAGCTTATTTATGATCATTAGATAGTATCCAGAAGTAAATTTTGTAAAAAGACAACTCCATTTTTTCTGTATTTTACTTTTAAATGGACTTAGATTTTCTTCCAGTGAACATTACATACAGTCTGCAGTTAAAGTTTTCAAAACATTTATTAGATTCATTAATTATTCTAGATTTTTACCAAACTTGGACAGAAGCTTCTTACAATCTTAAGATAGTATCAAGAGGAATATTTTTATTGATTTTTTTCCTCATTTTTGTTTAGCCTGTGATTTACAGCAAAAGTAGGCGAGACACTGGGTTCCGCTGAACCCTTACAAATTTTATGCTAGTGTAGTAAATGTGAGTATATTGTATACTACACCAAATTGGTTTTGCTTTCTATACAATATCTACACTGACAGGTATACATGAAAGAACGACAGAAATCGACGTTTAGTACGCTATACTGTCACCATACCATGTCTTTTCTGTTTCATAGCTACATAATGTTTCCATTGTTTGTCACAATAAGACTGAATTAGTTGTTTGATGTTGAAACTACATTTTCTTTCCGTTCCACCAGAGATATGAAATTCTACATTGAAAAAGTCAATCGCATGTTATATATAATACAGGTTTCCTACTGTTTTCATTAAATCTCTGATATTATACCGATGTTTATTCAGGAATGTCATGCCTTCTTTGCACTTTTATCAAAGTGTGAAAAAGTTAACCGAAAAACAAATTGTTTGAAGCGCTTCAAACGTATAAATTCCGAATGATCAACGGTTTCACATTTCTATTGTAATCGTCCGGACAGTATTATCCAGTCGATATCTCAGCTGGTTGACTGTTGATTTTGTAGTTAATGCCATGTTCAGGCATGATATTCAACAAACTTTACTAAACCTAAGTGAATCAAAAACAATATGTGTTGTTTGATGTTAATCTGTGTTTATACATACAACAAATTTTTTTCAACTAATTTTCTATTTGTTTTGGGAAATTGAAGAATACAGTGTTTATTATATTATAAATGAACAAATTATAAATAAGCATGATTATATTTGATTCTAATGCAATTTGGATGTAACAATTTTTTTCATTGGCTAAAAGTTGCCGTCAAATCCACAGTTGACCAGGCGTAACTAAGGAGGGACCCGCCATTTTGAATTGATGAATCAACAAATGTTCGATTACTACTATATAATTGAAAATAAAACAACACCTACCTCGTATTCGACGTTTTAATGTAATTTTATCCGAATTTGAAGCGTACAGGTAACGTAATAACCTCCAGTTTGTAAGTTTTCGTTGTATGACGTCACGTTTAGCCATGACGTCTTTGTGCCAAAATCATTCATGAAGTTTCGCGGATTTTTTTTTATTTGACAAATTGAGACATTTTTTCAAGTTTTATCGTATTTTTTCTTGTTGTAATGCATTAGAATCGGAATAACAGTACTGTAGTTGAAGAGTTGCCACCGTCAATTTTGATTTGACGGTCGCAAATCTCCGTTTTACTGTCTCCGCTACGCGTCGCCAGTAAAACTGCATTTGCGACCGTCAAATCTACAATTGACGGTGGCAACTCTTCAACTACAGTACTGTTATTCCTTAATTTGATTTTGCAATTATTATATTGTAAATATTAAAATACGTTCATCGCATAATATAAAACAAATTATTAATGTTTAACAATTCTCATCGGTACTGTATAACACGCTTCATTTAAATTACATGAATTAGCTTTTGCTAACTGTTGATTTCAAACATCATTTAAATGTTTTATAGGTTAACTGGATCTCTACGTCGTTGAAGTGAAGACTTGTAACGTTTTTATTGTGCCTGCTAAACATTTTTTCAAGCATCCGTCTTTACTGTTTCGAACCTTATCTAATCGTTTATAAAGAGAAACACATCGAATTAATTATTTAATACATTTATATATTTTTATAATGCTCAATGTATTGACGTATATTTTATGCATCAAACGCACAAATGACGTAAAATTAGTGCCGTACTTTGACCTATAATGTTGGTTTTTTTTATAAATTGAGACTTGGATGGAGAGTTGTCTATACCACATTTTGGCTGATGCTTGGTCCGTTTCTGTGTGTGTTACATTTCAGTGTTGTGTCGTTGTTCTCCTCTTATATTTCATGCGTTTCCCTCGGGTTTAGTTTGTTACCCCGATTTTGTTTTTTGTCCATGGATTTATGAGTTTTGAACAGCGGTATACTACTGTTGCTTTGACTTATACCTATTATAAGATAAAACGCTTTGACTGAAGGCTAACGATAAGAATCAAGCTTATTCGATACTTGTTCTTCTGTTAAAGGAATCCACTCTAAATGACGTATATGATTAAGACATTATTGAGTGATTATGTTAAGTATATACTATAAATGATACCAGAAGAGTCACATTTATCACATTGGTACTATTCCTGATTGAAATAGTTTGGCATAATGTGAATTCGAATTGTGGGTGATGTGTGCACAACAGTACATCCCCCAATTTTAACTTGATTCGTTTCTTTTAAATGAATTTATTAGATTTGAACCCCGGTTAAGTACTATTACTTTTTATTTCATTCTACTTGATCAATACCATGTTGATGTAATGTCAGTCCCAGAATGCCATAAAGCAATAATTTTGTGTTAGGACAAGTACGCAACATATTCTGTATTTTCTTTCTGAAACACTATCATGTACAAATTAGAAAAAAATCGGAATTTGATATGACTGCCATACAATTTAAAGGTTTAGCTAGCTATAAATCCAGGTTCAATCCGCAATTTTCTACGTAAGAAAATGGCAGTACCAAGTCAGGAATATGACAGTTCGTGTATGTAATAAGATTTAGATTTTAACGAGAGATTTTATGTATTACTGAAAAATTATTACACCAGGGTTTTCGATATTACAAACTAGTCAAAACATTTACTAAGGACATCATTCGTAAATATAGCTCAACATGCAGACTTCTTGTACGTTTAGGTATTTCACATCAATTTTTTATGGAAATATTCCTTATAAAGCATAAAAATGTCAGTATTCGCCGCAGAAACTAACAAAACCTTTAGTTAGACTTATTAAGAAGGTATATAGTTACGATACTGTTGTCAGGTCATTAAAGATTGCATATTTTGGCGTTAATATTGATTCACTTATCGGTGCATTACGTTTGCGCGCATTACCAGTACATTTGCACGCAAAAATCATTACGTTTGCGCGCAGCTTTTGATTACATTTGCGTGCATTTTTTTTACAGGTAGACTCAGGTAAAATACAGGTTATTCTGTAGTACTTATTTATTTATTAATTTGTTCAATTATTTACAAGTATCAGTACCCCTTCCGTGTGTATTAGTCTCATAAGGCAGGGGGAAAAAGAAGATAAAGCCGCATATTTTTTTTCGATTTTCAGCTAAAATTTAACAAGTCAAAGATGTTTGCAAAATTTTAAGAAAATCTGTGACATAGCCCATATATTTTAACTTGATCTAAAGCTATAACGGAGTTTTTACTTGGTTTTAGAATTCAATATGAACACAATATAATTTGAATTAACAAACTTCTTTTTTAAATTAATAATTGATAGTCATATCCGTTATGAAAATACATAAAGAAATATAGTCATTTATTATTTAATTTAATTTTTATTTATATTTTGACCTGAGATTACCTTTAAAATGAATGTGCGCAAATGTAATCAAAAGCTGCGCGCAAACGTAAAAAAAAAGACCCCAAATGCGCGATAACGTAGTGCGGTCTTTGCATCGGAACTAAACATATTTATTCAAAAACCAGTTCTTGGCATGACACGGGTAATGTTCTTCTCATATATGTTATGATGGTATGATACTAAACCCCTAACGGGAAGGATTATGCCTGATATTCATATGATGAAATCATAATCTTTCAGTCAGTTTAATTGAAGTCTAAAGCTGGCATGTCAGTTAATTGCTAGTAGTCTGTTGTTATTTATGTATAATTGTCATTTTGTTAATTTTCTTTGGTTACATCTTCTGACATCAGACGGACTTCTCTTGAATTGAATTTTAAATGTACGTATTGTTATGTGTTTACTTTGCTACATTGGCTAGAGGTATAGAGGGAGGGTTGAGATCTCATAAACATGTTTAACCCCGCCTCAATTTTGCGCCTGTCCCAAGTCAGGAGACTCTGGTCTTTGTTAGTCTTGTATTATTTCAATTTTAGTTTCTTGTGTAGAATTTGGAAATTAGTATGGCGTTTAGTGGCCAGCTGAAGGACGCCTCTTGGTGCGGGAATTTCTCGTTACATTGAAGACCTGTTGGTGACATTCTGCTGTTGTTTTTTCTATGGTCGGGTTGTTGCCTCTTGTCCCCATTTCCATTCTCAATTTGGTTATCCATTAGTTTGATGTGTTTGAGCTTTTGATCTTGCCATGTGGTTATGAACGTTTTGAATTTTCCTAGGAGTTCAGTATTTTTGTTATTTTACTCTTTGTATCACCAGCACAGTAGTCAGCACTTCAGTGTTGACATGAATATCAATTATATGGTAATTTTTATAAATTTACTGTTTACAAAACTTTGAATTATTCGAAAAACTAAGGATTTTCTTACCTCAGGAGTAGATTACCTTAGCCGTATTTGGCACAACTTTTTGGAATTTTGGGTCCTCAATGCTCTTCAACTTTGTATTTGTTTGGCTTTTTAACTATTTTGATCTGAGCGTCACTGATGAGTCTTATGTAGACGAAACGCGCGTCTGGCGTATAAAATTATAATCCTGGTACTTTTGATAACTATTTACACCACTGGGTCGATGCCACTGCTGGTGGACGTTTCGTCCCCGAGGGTATCACCAGCCCAGTAGTCAGCACTTCGGTGTTGACATGAATATCAATTATATGGTAATTTTTATAAATTTTCTGTTTACAAAACTTTGAATTATTCGAAAAACTAAGGATTTTCTTACCTCAGGAGTAGATTACCTTAGCCGTATTTGGCACAACTTTTTGGAATTCTGGGTCCTCAATGCTCTTCAACTTTGTATTTGTTTGGCTTTTTAACTATTTTGATCTGAGCGTCACTGATGAGTCTTATGTAGACGAAACGCGCGTCTGGCGTATAAAATTATAATCCTGGTACTTTTGATAACTATTTACACCACTGGGTCGATGCCACTGCTGGTGGACGTTTCGTCCCCGAGGGTATCACCAGCCCAGTAGTCAGCACTTCGGTGTTGACATGAATATCAATTATATGGTAATTTTTATAAATTTTCTGTTTACAAAACTTTGAATTATTCGAAAAACTAAGGATTTTCTTACCTCAGGAGTAGATTACCTTAGCCGTATTTGGCACAACTTTTTGGAATTTTGGGTCCTCAATGCTCTTCAACTTTGTATTTGTTTGGCTTTTTAACTATTTTGATCTGAGCGTCACTGATGAGTCTTATGTAGACGAAACGCACGTCTGGCGTATAAAATTATAATCCTGGTACTTTTGATAACAATTTACACCACTGGGTCGATGCCACTGCTGGTGGACGTTTCGTCCCCGAGGGTATCACCAGCCCAGTAGTCAGCACTTCGGTGTTGACATGAATATCAATTATATGGTAATTTTTATAAATTTTCTGTTTACAAAACTTTGAATTATTCGAAAAACTAAGGATTTTCTTACCTCAGGAGTAGATTACCTTAGCCGTATTTGGCACAACTTTTTGGAATTTTGGGTCCTCAATGCTCTTCATTTGGCACATTTTTCATCAGTAAGAATGAATAAAGATTTAAATTGGGCCTTTTTTTTTCAAGAAGTGTTTTTGTTTTTTATGATTAGAATATTTTTTTTTGTGTCGGAACTGCCCCACTACAACATGACCTAGATCTTTTTATTCAGTTAGCAAAGGCAGTAATAGGGTTTATGATTGCGTTTAATAAGTAACTTTTAAACACTAATATTATTAAACAATCTTTTTTTTATAGAAAACATTTAGTTTTTTGTATAATGGTAGAAGAGCGTTGGCAAGGAGTGTGATTGAAAAGGGATTTATTGACGAACATGATATTTCAAAGCTTGAATGACAACTGAAACTTTTCGTATGCCAAGATAAAACGACAAATTAGTAACTGCAGGTCAAACCACTAGGGAAAATGAAAATAACGATGGCACAAAAACACGTGACACAATTGCTTTTTGTGCCCTTTCTAGCTTTTTAGCTAACGATTATACGTTTAGTACCGAGTCATTATACTATAAATTGGCTTCTTTGACATATTTCCTGTTATTTCAAAATTATATTGCTTTTACTTAGACAGAGACATATTTATTGTGTTATTTCCATGTTCTTTATCGTTTCGGTTTTCCTTTTAATTGACAACAGTTGATAAATTGCCTTTTCCAATATCATAGAAGTTTATATAATGTTGATATTATACTCTACAGCTTCATTCAATACTCAAAGCGGTGCCATGGTCTGTTTTGAACGTCTAATGAGATATGAAAGTTTTTGGTACGCTTTCCATTAATCCGTTGGATACAAACGTTAAAGGTTATTTGTCGAGGACGTCCCGTTTTTGAATTAAACCCTGCAGTTCGGAATTATTGTTAAACTTTTGTGTTGCATGATGACAGTATCTCTTTTACTTTGAGATTAAGAACAAAATTAAAAGCGCTGTTTCATTATAGTTTTCTTCAGATTTATAATTAATAATTAAAACACTACCTAAATTGTGACTAAGTTATGCAAATATTTTCATTTCAGTTTTTTTTTCGACCGAGAGTAAGACACCTGGATTGTGTGTTGGGTAGTGATAGATTAATTTGCTACCACGTTGAGTCAGAATGGGGACGTTAAATTCGATAGCTCGAGTTAAGAGGACGTCACTTCCTCTACACGTTAAAGCTTTAATGTCTTAAATGATAAATAAAGGCAACAGTAGTATACCACTATTCGAGAGTCACGAATCGATTGAGAGAAAACAATTCCGGATAACCAAAAATTAAACCGAGGGAGACTCATCAAATATAAGAGGAAAACAACGAATCAACCAAAACGCTAAATTGCAACAACAACAAAAAACGACAATGATGTCCTAACTACTCACACAACCACAATTTGATCCAAGTAGAACACTTTTTATTCAGCTTTCAAAGTCAGCAATTCGGTTTCGATATACGATAACGTTGAGTTATAGAAATTTAATTAAAATTAAAATCCTCCAATAACCCTATAGTTAAAGGGTATTATAGAAACGAACATAAAAACATTTCAAAACTTTAACGTTGTTACAATAGACGGCAAATAATTTGTTTCTAAGGCAAAAAGTACTAGACAAACTGTATGACAACAATAAGAATTGTACCTACAAACACAGCCCATCAAAATAAGGGTCTCTTTCTTGCCTTTCCTTCCTTTGTGTCTCATTCGCCTGACGTTTTTAGTTAATCATCGCAGCATTGTACTCTGAAACGGCTTCGCTGACATATTTCCTTTGATTTCCAAAATATATTGCTTTTCTTTGACAGATCCATATTTAACGTGTTATTTTCATGTTAATTAATGTTTCGATTGTGTCTCTAAATCGAGATTAAATTCCAGTATTTGTTTAATTTCCCTGTCCGATTTCTAGTACTTTATATCGCTAGTGATATAACCTCAAGATGTGTTTTTTCAAAACTTAGCCCTAACGTGATGTTCCATTGTTATGTTTTATATCAGGCATTAAAAATAATAAAGAACCAAGGAAGAATTGGGTATAAAAATATGGTCACATAAGTCATCTTTCGACCGCATTCAAACTATTGCTAAAGTGCAGATAACGTTTAACTGCGTGATTTATAAATTGGCATCCACGCCTGGTCAATAAAGGGATTGCAACCAGATGCCTCATGTAAAAAGAGTTTCCAACTCTCTACACGTTAAAGGATTCTTGCAATATACAGTTGAAGGACTGTAAGTAGCCTATTGCAAGGCAAAATAGTTATTAAAGGTACCAGGATTATAATTTAGTACGCCAGACGCGCGTTTCGTCTACACAAGACTCATCAGTGACGCTCATATCAAAATATTCATAAAGCCAAACAAGTACAAATTTGAAGAACATTGAGGATCCAAAATACGGGTACGATTATTTATGCATTGGATAAGAAAATCCTTAGTTTTTCGAAAAATTCAAAGTTTTGTAAACAGGAAATTTATAAAAATGACGGCATTATCGATATTCATGTTAACACAGAAGTGTTGACTACTTGGCTGGTGATACCCTCGGGGACGAAACGTCTACCAGCAGTGGTGTAAATAGTTATAAAAAAAATGTCAGTCGTTATCTGATTCAAATTGTCCATGCTAAATTTTTCCTACTGTCCAACCTTGTAGAACCTTCCTGTTGGATTAATTGTCTATAGTTTCTTATTTTCAAAACATGTAAATAATTGTCACTGACCATTTTGCAAACATCAATCTATCAACTAATACTCCAAATATTTTCTTTTGTATAAGTTTTGGTAGAATTGAGAATATTTCAGAGTTTTGTGTATTTTCATGTTGTCCTGAGAACTGAAATTGCCTTATACATTTTATTCAAAGCTCTGTGTGCTGTAGAGGAGAATGATTTATTTTTGTTTGTATAACTGTAAAACTGGTTTATTCATTCAAATTTTGATATTTTATTTAGATTAGCGCAACAAGAACATCAAATCATTAAAAGCTAACGGTGCTATCTACTTAATATGAAATTGAATGAAAATTACTTTATTTACATAGAGTTAATCTATATTCAAATATTTAACGAGTTAATTATGAATACCATGAAATTAGATTAAATTAGAATAAATTTCATTGAGTACTTTAAATTCAATACAATTAATTACAGTCATTTTTTTATAACTTGTGAACTATTTATACGATGTTGATTGCTTGACGAAAATTCTAATACTAAGTACATACTACTGTAAAAAGCACATATTATATGTCTGTTAGGTAACACATGAATGGAAATATAACGGAAGTTGATGAGACTGTCATCAAAGTGAGAGGGTTAGCGCTATAAAACCAGGTTTAATCTACCATTTTCCTCAATCTGATATTTTCAAAAATACGGAAAGACAATAAATTTATTGAACAATATTATCCTTGTAAACATTCATTTTTTGTGAAATTGTGACAAATCTAATGAAATAAATAATATTCTTCATTAAATTCAATAATTATCCACAAAAGCGGTTGATGGTATTAAAACGTATCTGTTGTTGAAGACAGCTTGAATTATTGGGTGTCTTTCTGATTTAGTGAGTTTTTGGTTGAAATAAATAAAATATTCAACTGAAGTCATTTGTTTATGTATTTGTTTTTTGGAAACTTATATAAAAAACTTTAAAGCCTCTGAATTATAGTTTCTAATTATCAAGTTCTGAAGATAAGTTGTTGAGAAAAATATAAATAATGAACATGTGCAATTTTAGTTATACTTTTTACTTGATGAACACACCAGATGTATATTTATGTACATTTTAAAATTAGATAATCAGACATGACCGAGTTTTGTTTAATTATTGCACGATAATGTACGATGGTAGTGACTTGAGTTATTGAATGGTATGAATCTTATAAAGAGAATACAAATTTGCCATCACATTATTCCTTAATTTCCGATATCAGCTCATTGTAAATCACATGATAGTTCTAATCGATGGAATTGAAGGAAGTTTGTTTCATGTAACTACCAAAAGACATGCTAATGTCTCCTTTGGTCCAGATGAACTGACAATTAAGTCATTATTTATGATCAAAGTTATTATAAATAGCAAAACAAACTTATTGATTTCGTGTTATATTGATTTAAATTGTTTATTTTTCTTATGTTTACTTGTGTTCAAATAAAAAAAATCAGTGATACATCATCATTTTTAAATGACTAAGATCTAAAAAAAATATAGAATCGAATCTCAAAGAGAAAACTTTCTTATTCAAAAGGAAATAATATTGTTATAAGATTTTAACTGTTCAGTCGGCATCATTTCACTTTAATGATCATCCAAATTTCATCCGTATCTAAACAGAGTCGTACAGGGACACCTAAAATGAAGAACTGAATAAAAGCAAGAAATGTTAAGATTGTTCTTATAAAAATATGTCACTCTGTTCACGTGCAGATGCAGTTCTGGTAACTGACATCTATCGTTTTGTTTACAGCTGTAATGCTATTCTATTATATTAATTAAGTGCACTGTACTGTAAATTGCTCATGTGTCCATGTTATGTAATTCTGTTGTTGAATGCCAGAGTCATTGTATTGCGTGTCATCAAACAACATTATTTGCTGTACCGAAATAAACAGCATATATACTAAAGAAAGAACCTGGAATA
Source organism: Mytilus trossulus (assembly GCF_036588685.1). NCBI lineage: Eukaryota > Metazoa > Mollusca > Bivalvia > Mytilida > Mytilidae > Mytilus > Mytilus trossulus. Next base: position 326,383 of record NC_086373.1, on the reverse strand, counting down.
TCAGTAACAATCATTATTATCTACACCTGCATAGCGATATACATTTTCCAACTCATTCGGCATTCAAGAGTTGAAAGCTGTTTATCAAACCTTGTTAAACGTCACCAGTGATTGAGCAGAATTTTGATGAACCAGGTTTATGTCAAAGAAAGTCTCGTCCTCTTTCTAAAAGATTTTTATCGGAAGTTACCAAGACCTTTTTATTAAAATCTTCCGTTTCAATTTCACAGGTAATACACGATGATCTTTAGGAAAAAACTCTTAAACACTGACGTTGTTTATTTTCTAAATAAATTGCTATAGTAAACTGTTATTCGTCTTTGTATATATATGATTTCACTATTTTGTCTATTTTTGGTGATATCGACCGACGTGAATCTGAACTTATAATCCCGTCATTGTGTTATTGTGCTATGGTAAATGTTTTATTCTTGTCTTTCGTTATTGCTAATGTTTTTTGTCTATATGCCTTTTTGTTTTTCTTTGTCGACATATTGGTTTAGATTATAATATAATTTTGACTGCTGTACCCCTTTTTTGACATTATAACTTATCATATCTGTTTGTTCAGTTCATACATCGATTTCAATATAATGGAATTTTTCTGTGACTGTCATACAAGTAGGCGGGCAAGCTATCTATAACCACAGGTTAAATCCCCGATTTTCTACATAATTAGTTGCCTGTTCCAAGTCAGGAGTATGACAGCTATTATCCATTCGTTTGATGTGTATGAGCTTTTGATTTTGTGTTCGGAGTTAGTTTTACTTTCTTCAAATTACACTTGATTATTCCACCTGTAAAGGGCTTTATTTATTTACAATTCAAAGTTGACTTTAAAGAAAACCCACGTTAATACAATAAAAAAAAACATTTCCTACAAAGTATAATGTCTTGACATAACAATTATTAATTTTTGGCAAGAAAAGCATATTTTGTAGATATAGGAAGATGTGGTGTGAGTGCCAATGAGACAACTCTCCATCCAAATAACAATTTAAAAATTAAACCATTATAGGTTTGTTCATTAACTGGTTGTCATATATTTTTGTTTTTCATTGTACTATTTGTTTAATGTATTATAAACATAGATTTGTCATCTGTTGCATGTTTACTGTTTTTAATCGTTTCAAATTTTGAAATCAAATTACGTTTATATTTGTTTACTGTGTGGTTTGTTGTCAGTGTTGAAGGCAATAGAGTTACCTGTGGTTGTAAATATGTGTCTTTTCTGTTATTTGGTAGATAGATATCTGATTGGCCATCACTTTGGATGAATTTTATTTGAAATTAAATCCTAATGTTCAGAGGACAAGAACATACTCGTTATGTTGATTCTTATAACTCTCTACCGGTTAATAAATAGCATATAGTTATCATTGTGAACAAAGTTGAACCTTTCCGTCATGATCGACTGCTTTATTCCATTAATTACGGGTTCGATTTTTTTAGTCATACAAAATAAAATCTTATTTTAGAACGCTCAGATACGTTGTTGTTAGAATTTTTTGATTTGGTTTGATCAAATTGGTGATGTTTTGTGGCAATGCAATTAGCTTTGAGCCATACATCTACTGATGGAATCATTGACATAAATTAGAATCAGATGGCGGGAAGGGCATTTGGGAATTAGTTTCTGTTCCACATGATACCAATATAATCAGAACCAAAAAAAGTGAAAAGATATCATTAATAAACCACAATGGACATGCATGATCAGGACACAGATTCATACGCATAAATCAATCTGTCAGTATGAGAATTTACTAACAAAACAGGCGTCCTTCTTTAATATTAAAGATACATGTTGTTGAATTTTACTCTAGTGGTGAACAAAAGATAGGCCATAGCTACTGAAGAGACAATCAAACTCATAAGTCAAAAAGAGGCTAGAAACACAATAGGTGAAAAAGAAAAAGACTAAAGGACAAAAAATAGTACACAAAACGGAACATAGTAAAAGTTAGTCTTCGCAACCCGAACACAATCATTATCACAAGTATAAAAGACACTTTCTCTTTAACAGTATTTCATAACAGGCATATATAATCAAACAGATTCTCTTCAACTTCGTATTGTTTGGTTTATAACTATTTTGATATGAGCGTCACTGATGAGTCTTATGTAGACGAAACGCGCGTCTGGCGTATTCAATTATAATCATGGAACCTTTGATAATATTTCACCACTGGGTCGATGCCACTACTGGTGAACGTTTTGTCCCAGAGGGTATCAACAGCCCAGTAGTTAGCACTTTGATGCTGACATGAATATCAATTATACGGTAATTTTCTAAATTTCCTGTTTACAAAACTTAAAATTTTTCGAAAACTGATGATTTTCTTATCCCAGGCATATATCACCTTAGCCGTATTTGGCACAATTTTTTGGAAATTTGGCTCCTCAATACTTTTACTTTGCACTTAATTGGCTTTATAACTTTTTGATATGGGCTTCGCTGGTGAGTTTTATGTAGACGGATGGCGTGTCTGGCGTACCAAATTATAATCCTAGTACCTTTTTATTGAACATTACTTTTTCTAGGATTATACATACATTTGAAAAATCATATTCGTTTGTGTATTCACAAGTAACGTTGATCCATTCACAGCTATGGATATAAGATAAGACAAAATACAAGAGTACAAATACAATTTACGTTGACAACATTTGATTTTGATCAAAAGCTGATAACCTCAAACATCAAAACTAACAATACCAGACAATATCTGAGGAGTTTTCGCTAAGTGTTGATAACATTTTCATCCTTACGTCATGAAAATTAATTCAAGCGACAAAAACAATTAATTGCTTGTAAAGCCGCCAAATATTTTGTCAAAATATGAGTAATTGTTTATTTGTTCTTGTCAGAAATATTATAGCTATGATTGTTAAATTATTACTTATGTTTTAGCTTACATATTGTTTTCGCACTCTTAACATATTCTCTGATCGCACACAAATTGTATGTGTTAAGTATTAAACCAATGCATACTGGAACTGCATCAAAGGTTATGCATGCATAGCAGATGTCCTTACATAATTTAATCACAATTCGTTAGGTAGTCTTTCGATTCCCACTTAATCATGTAAATGTATTTTAAGTCTCTTCTGAGGAATACATAAACCTTCTCTTAGACATTTGAAGTCATATTCGTTACTTTTGAAGCGTCATGACTTTTTTGTGACATTTGGCGTCTTTATAAAGAAATTTGAAGCGACATGCATTTTGAGTGAGATGTCTTTCAGTTTGTCACACCAGTTGACGTGACACTACTTTGTCAAAACATTAAAGCTACATGGCTTTATTGTGACATTTGAAGTGTTACAAAACAGAGAATGGAATAGTCATGTCATTTTAATTAACATGACTTCATGACATTTGAACTACGTGGCGTAGCTGTGGTATTTGACATGACACGTCTGTGTAACTAAATTTGAAGTTACATTACTTTAATACTATTAAATTTGAAGTTCTAGTCATTCTATTCGTGATGTGTCAAGTGACATGTCTTAGTAATGGTATTTTAGGTGATCGAGGTAATGTTTGAGTGACATATTTTTGTTGACATTTAGCACCTTAAATCATCCCCAGTTTTTGCTTGGTTGGTGTTGCTTAGCCCTTAGTGTTCTATGTTGTGTCTTGGGTATTATCATTTGTCTGTTTGTCGTTTTCTGTTTTAGCCATGGCAGTCATCTTATTTTTTTATCTATGAGTTTGACTGTCTCTCTGGTATATTTCGCCCCTCTTTGAAATTTACATGCAAATATGAATTGAGATGATCAGCATTTGAAGAGATGCTATTACTTATGACTGTACAATTTTTACTCTAAAGAACAATTTTAAATGTTTCAAATGTCATTTTGAAAAGTCTTTCATTTGATATGTTTTTTCCTCTTTTGACTTTAAATATAAAGATGATGATACATTGATAAATCCAGCTGTCAGTTTTTATCTACCTCATTTTGAAATATGTTATTTTATTGTGTTTTCATTGCGCCAACTGGTTTCTAAAATAATAAATGTCCTTGTTTTTTTAAAGAAAAAAACCTGACAATTCTATGTTGTTATGAGCTAAAAAGCGTATGATTCTTTAGTTGTTTTTATAATTACGTCATCAAAAATTTATTTACACACTTTTTCGATTAGAAGTAGTAATTGTAGAAATAATAAAATAATATTTATAATGCAACCCAACCCGTTCAAGATTCTTATGAAATCTGAAGTTGCTAATTGATCTTTATGTTTCTCAATTTATTTTCATTACTAGTATGTTTATGTAGCAACATGCCAGTCGCACCTGCATATAAAATATAAATCACCCGGTTGATATGATATTCCAGGTCATAAAACTTTGCTCAGTGCTCGGAGCACAAACATCATGCTCGAAACATGACATCCAGCATTTTGATTGGTTAATTTTCGAGTACGAGTACCAAAAACTGACTCGAAAGTTTTAAGACCGCAAGGCTAGATCTAGCATTTGTTATAAAGATATCCTTGTCAAAAGGTTGCTGCCCACAAAGAGGCATTTAATTTATACCAGAAATTCAAGTGGTGGAGGTGAACGAACGCCAGTACTAGTCGGTTGATTTTTAATAAATGTCTGTTTCACAAATGATGACGAATATGTTCGAGTTGTCGTACCCACAACCATGTTTCCTTATCCCCGAATGTGACTCACCGGATTTCCTTTCGTCACTTTTGGTTCCTAGTCGATTCCAGATCAAATTTAAAAACAAAAATTGTTAATTATTAAATAATCTAATTTCAAGTGTTATACTTCTTCAAGAAAGACAGCCCAACAGTATTAAGTTTATTTGTACTACCCTCTCCTTCTTCATTTGAAAAAAACACACTCGTGTGTTCATTTTAACAAAAATGAAGCATTAATTATTTACCTAGAGGTAAATATCTGTCGATTTAGTAAATATGTTATTTGTCATTAAAAATGAGAAAAGAACATTCAACGAAAAACATTCTGCAGTATTCACGCCCAGTTGCACCTACCTTTAACTACCCACAGAGTAACAGCAAGTCAAAACAACAGTTTTACATATGAAACCAATATGAAAGCTAAAATCTTTTTTTTTTTTTTTGTTTAATTTTTCTAAATGAAGCATGTGAAATAACATACTTCAGTATTATACACAAATTGTTAAAAACAAAATAAGCAACACTTGTAAGTTCGATCAAATCATTATAGTATAATAAGATATAAATATTACAACTGATTTTGTTCTTTAAATTCTGCTTCCGACAATCTCCCCTTCCGATCCATTTTTATTTTTTGTGCAGGGGATAAAAAACATACAGCTGATGCTTATGTTAAATTAACATCATTGACAACATTAAATTTTTTTTTCACAGATAACCGTACTCTTAAACATGAACGTATCTTATGCATAGATGGAATGAATGGAAACTAACATTTAAGTGAGTCAGATTTCTGATTTTGTAGAGTAGTATTTGTATACAGGAACTAGTTGATTGATACTAACAAATTACATATCTTCTCAGTTATGTGTGTATGAGATAACCGAAATACGATTGAACCCAATAACAAGATATCCTTCCAGTTTAAGTGTGTTCATTATGACATCTTAAATAAACCATATATTATTTATTTTTGAGGTTAATTGCAGTGCACTCAATTAAAGATACAAAATAAAGATAAACAAGACAAATTATATCCTGAAATATTAATAATATTTTGACATACATGTTGTCAATTTGCCAGCCAGTTAGTAGCTATTACGATTCATTAACGTATTATAAAATGTTTACAACTTTTTAATGTATTTTCTGAAAAATGTAAAAAAAGACAATATACGCAGAGGCTTTCTTAAATCATTAATCTAACAAAAACAGACAATACCATGGCCAAAAAATATACGTACAGAAAAGAAACAAGAATGTGTCCCAAGTACACGGATGCCCCATTCGCATCATCATTTTCTATGTTCAGTGTATTGTGAAATGTGGTAAAATCTCTTATCTGGCATTAAAATTGGAAAGATCATATCATCAGGAACATGTGTACTAAGTTTCAAGTTAATTGGACTTCAGCTTCACTAAAAACTACTTTGACCAAAACATTTAACCTGAAGTTGGACAAACGGACGTACGGACGCATGGACGAACGGACAGGCAGTCAGACAGACGACGAACAGATGTTCAAACCAGAAAACATATTGCCCCTCTATCATCGTAGCTGAGGTATAACAACAATAACAATGACTCAACATTAGATAAGATAAAGATTGAACAACACAAACTCTCCTAAGAAAAAACTGTTGTGTCTATAAACAAGTAAGACATTATTAAGTAGTTTTCGCTAATGCTACATGTATAATCGACGACGACGAGATTGGGATAAAAAGAAGTGGAGCATATCTGTTGATAAATGTGACCCACATATTCCATAACATTTAATTAAACCATAATTGAATCTATAAAACTTTAGATGATATAAATCTCAAAAAGATCGTTTATCTTTGAAATGATTAGATTGATTTACCTAAGAACATATGCTTACGGTTCTTCCTATCAACTGGTCAACCCGTATGAAAATGCTAACATCTCTAGCATAGAACAGTTGTGTGTTATTCCATAACAGTTTCACGCCAACTTAAGGAACACTAAAACTAGCTGCATTGTACGCCAGCCGCTATTTTCTAAAACAAAAAGTTTAATTTACTTTTTAAATCCTTATGTAGGTCAAGATCGGTGAATAATAGAATGAGTTTTTTGAAAAAGAGACAAGAAATTAACTATGTTTTATACTATTGTACGATGAAATATGTAGACATACTGTATTTATTCTAGCAGACATGTTTTGAAATGTTTAGTACAACTATATCCTTATCTGATTCACACCAACCTGAGTGTATGTAGTTTCACTGTAACTGCTATTCAATATTTCATGTGGCCTTTATTTATCTGTTTCATAAATGAAAAACGATAACACAATAACAACCTTAAATTTTGATTTTCCTGAAGTGCTTCAAAACGAGTTTTTTTTCTAGAAATTTATGTCATTCAATGATGGATTGCTAACTTGATTTATGACTTATCTTATCCATGATTACAAAAAATAGATATCCTATGATATGAATCAATTGAGATAATGGAGCTCTAAACTTAAGGAAGCAATACAACTGAGAAGAGTCGAGAAAAGTCATTAACAAGCTTTAAAAATTTAAAAGAGAATGAGTTTGGATATAACTATCATAGCTTTGTTTTATCATTGTAAAAATCTAATGGAGTCATGTTACAAAGAGACAATCGATATTTGCTAAGAAAAGGAACGTACAGATGTATGCCCTTTGGTTGGGTTGTTTGAACGTTCGTTATTTTATAAAGCATATTACAGACATTGTTACGTAGTTCATATTGTATTGTCATTTGTACTGGTTGGGTTTGTGTTGTTCAATTTTTACATGATGCATTTTTTTAACCTGTCCTAAGTCAGGTACCTGTTTTTAATTTCTGTTTTTTTTATGTGGCTAATAAGAGTTTCTCGTTTCTCGTTTTTTTCACATAGATTAGACAGTTGGTTTTCATGTTGAATTTGTTTATCACTAATCACATGGGATCCTTTACAGCTTGCTGTTCGGTGTGAGCGAAGGTTGGAGTGTTGAAAGCTGTACTTTGACCTTTAATGGTTTACTTTTTACAAATTGTGACGGAATATTGTCTCATTTACACTCATAACATATCTTCTATAATCTAATTACTGTTGTAGGTGATTTTTGTCATAGTCAGTATACGGTTTGTCTTATGAGGGTGAATGTACCATTGTTATCTTTCATATCCCTTTCAATGTACTGATTTGTTTGTGCAGCTTTTGACCTTAATTGTGCCAGGGGCGAGACAAACATTATTAAATATTGTAACCTTGATCAACTGAGTGAATTTGGTTAATTAAATAATATTGTCGTCTTTTGCATAGCATAACAGACCTGACTATACACAGTTCTGTTTGAAAAAAAAACCCACATTTGACTATGATGTAAAGGTAATGTCAAGGTGTTATCATATACACGGACTATAAAGTCAAATTACAAACAGACTAACATTGGCCTAATATCCAGTTCTTATATAAACAGACAGTTATTGGATTATTCATTACGAGTATAAATATAATAATATAACAACACTGGACTTTACAAAATCCATGTATGAACAGACAAACGTGCAACTATATGCACTCATTAAAAATGGTGACTTACGCCGTACAATATAGTAAATAGTTGACTACAACGCTAGCTTTCTCAAACTATGTACATATCAACAAGAAAAACATATTCATTCAATATTAATTAATTAATTTAACCTTCAACGTTAGATTTACTTTTTTCCAATACTGACAATGATTAACGTACAAGTAACTCACAAGCACAAGTCATACTAAAGGTTAAAATGATAACAATTATATCTGATTTTGAATTGCAGGATAACCAGGCATTTTAATATTAATTGATACTTACTGTGAAAGTACTTTTATTCGTGGGGTACCAATTTTCGTGGTTTTCGTGGATGCCTTTATCCACGAATTTAAGTGTCTAACGAAATAAAACAACCATTGTCCAAATCAAGACATGGAAAGATCCCCATCGGTAGTGGGACTTCTGATACGATCTAGAGAATATATTGAATAACGCCAAATCTGAGAATACTTTAATGTCAGTCACAGAACTACAAAAGCATGCAAAATGTTACCCATTTAATCATTAATAACTTAAACTGTACAACTTTTGATCTTTTAATTTTCACAAAAAATATTTTTGATCGATGAAAATCAGATATATCCGGTATTGATATGCTACTATGATAAAGTGTTCATTAAATATCCTCATAGTTCTCGTACAATATTTTCATGCTGGACTTGACTTTGATAAGAATTGTTTGACAATTCAAGATACCTTTAAAGCATTTGTTCATTTACTGTTTTCTTAAGGTGACATGCTGATGGCCTAACACCTTTGATGGTCTTTAATCTGTTGATCACTTTATCATGGGTTAATAAGAGTTATCACTAACCATTTACACGGTCAATGTTTACTTTGCAATTTCCTTCAATCCAGACTATTTGTAACCTTCGTTTCTATAGCTTTTCGTATTTTTTTTTAGAAAACTAAATTCCACGAATTTAAAAACCCACGAACATGTAAATATTGCTCAAACCACGAAAATTGATAGCCACGAAATGAAGTACTTTCACAGTATAATGTAGACATTCTCTTCTCTGGTATATCTCTATGAGATAGATATGAAATAAGATTGAACAAATGAAAAAAATATCGTTACAGTCGCAGTAAATTTCGCTTTGACATTTTAGATAACATATATATATTTTGTGGGAGGCTAATTACAGTGCATCCAATTAAAGATACAAAATACTGATTATCAAGACAACTTATATCCTGATATATTAAAAATTTTGACATATAAGATGGCAACTCCCCATAATTAAAACTACTGTGAAAACATTGATTCATTACAACGTTGTTAAAGTAAACTCCTTTGTATGCTTTTTGGTCGGGTTGTTGTCTCTTTGATACATTTCCAATTTTCATTCTCAATTTTATCTTTATGATATTTGGTGAAACTTGTAGAAGAAGGGTTGTTTTTAATAGTTCTTTAATTAGTTTTATGATATCTGAAACCACTTTCGTTTTTTAAATCTCATTTCGTATATAAACAAAAATAACTACAACATACATAAACTATAACATATTGATAACACCCACCTTAGCGAAAACTTATGAATACATTCATTAAACATGTATACCTCGATTTGTTAACTAGGCGTTAAACACGTTTTTAGTCCATGTTTTTTGCATAGTTAATCCCATTTTTCAAAAATCTAGATAGGTTCCAGGGTGAGCCAAGGTTGGAGTGCTGAAAACTGTACTTTGACCTTTAATGGTTTACTTTTTATACGCCCGTCAAAATTTTGACGGGACGTATAATGGTATATAAATGTCCGGTGTCCGTCCGTCTGTCAGTCCGTCTGTCCGTCCGTCTGTCCGTCTGTCCGTCTTTCCGGCGTAAACATGTCGCACCGTAACTTGAGAACGACTTATCCAAATTTCATGAAACTTAATGAGGGGTTTGTTATATGTCGCACCATATCTTAAAAACGATTTATGATTATTGCTTAAAACTTTACACATGTCTTTGTTATACTTATCTGAAGATCTGTATACTTTTTGGTGATGATTCAAAATTTCATTTTTGAGTTATTGAGTATTTTGTAAAAAAAAAAAAAAGGGGGGGGGGGGGGTTACATGTTGTGCCGTATCTCAAAAACAATTTATGATTGTTGCTTAAAACTTTACACACTTCTTTGTTATATTAATCTAAAGATCTGTATACTTTTTGGTGATGATTTAAAATTTTATTTTGGAGTTATTGAGTATTTTGTTAAACAGGGGAGGGTTTTGTACATGTCGCGCCGTATCTCAAAAATAATTTATGATTATTGCTTAAACTTTTAAAAACTTCTTTGTTATATTAATCTAAAGATCTGCATACTTTTTGGTTTTGATTCAACATTTTATTTTAGTGATATTTATTTTTTTGTAAAAAAAAACAGGGTTGGGTATTTTACATGACCTGTCGTGTCTCAAAAACAATATATGGGTATTGCTTAAAACTTTCCCAGAAACTATTTATGATTATTGCATAAAACTTCCACACAAGACGTCGGGCGTATCATGCGCTCATGGCGCAGCTGTTTATTACAAATTGTGACGGATAATTGTCTCACTACCACTTATTACACATCATCCAATATCTAGTTAGTTAGTGTTCTAGGTTGAGTTTTTTGACTTTTACCATGCTCAGTATACTTTTGTCTTATGAGTGGGAATAGTCCATTGGTATCTTTCGTATCCTTTTCAATGTACTGATTTGTTTGTGCTTTTTGTTTACCTTAATTCTCCTAGGGATGAGACAAACATCAAAACTGTTGATGTAAATGTCCTGTGGTTTTGTGAGTCTTCGTGTACTCCTTCGTTTTAATTGTTATTGTGTTAGATACTGTAACCTTAATACACTGAGGGAATTTGGTTTATTCAACAATAATGTCGTCTTTTGCATAGCGTAATGAACCTAACTCTACACAGTCCAGATTGAAATAAAACATTTTATTTTAATGTAAAGGTGCTGTCAGGGTGGTATTATATAAACGGACTATAATTGTTTGTTTTCATATAGATTAGACCGTTGGTATTCCCGTTTGAATGGTTGAACACTTTAAATTTTTGGGGCCTTTTTCAGCTTGCTGTTCGGTGTGAGCCAATGCTAAGTGTTAAAGGCCGTACCTTGATCTATATTGGTTTCCTTTTATAAATTGTAACTTGGATGGAGAGTTGTCTCATTGGCACTCATACCACATCTTCCTATATCTATGTAAAACAAATAAAGAACAGACGAACATTGGACTATTATACAGTCCTTGTATGAGCAGATAATCATTGGATTATTCAGTCCAAGTATAGATTTAATAATTATATTGTATTACTACACTTTACAAATTATATGAACAGACAAACGTGCGACTATATGCACTCATTGAAAATGATGACTTTCACTGTAAATAATTGACTACAAGTTCAGCTTACTCAAACTATATGCATATACATAAAAAAGAACATGATCTTTGACAAACATAACATATATGTAACTAGCAAGAACAAATATATTTATTCGAATTTAATTAATAACCAAAAATAATCAAAGTCAGATTTACTATTTTCCAATACTGACAATTATTAACGTACAAGTAACTCACAAGCACTAGTTATACTAAAGGTAAAAATGATAACAAATATTTCTGATTTTGAATTGCTGGATTAATTTTTAATATTAATTAATACTTATAATGTAGACATTCTTTTATCTGGTATATCTCTATAAGATAGATAAGAAATAAGACTGAACAAATGAACAAGATACTGTTACAGTCTGAGGGATAAATAAGTACCTAGCCACGTTTTTCTAGTAATACTTAGTAAAAAATATTATTACATTTTTACGGCCGTTTGTTCACGATGTTTATATATTCAGACTCTGTTGTAACTACTTTACTCTCAATTTCAAATATTTAGATCGTCCAGCAGTGCTGTCTATTTGGTAATTTTACAGACGTTATCATGCGTATACATGTTATACCATCATAATTGTCGTTCCCGATACAGTTTTAGAATTGTGCTAGTTCAAATCGCACATTATTATTTGTATTTAAAGCATATATATGAGCTCTCTGCTGTAATAAACCATATAACCTATGTCATGTTAACATTTTTTAGAATGGTGCAAGCGTCTTTACTGATGTTCGGTTTGACTTTTTTTATTGTATAAAATTCAAGATTTAGTAAAAGTTTAATCTAACGAGACTCAAAGATGATTCATTTCACATCAGAATCTGACTGACGAAGGATATCTGTTATCCGAAATATTTATAAATAATTACATTTATAGTTACCTTTTTTTGTATTTGGAGTTGTTGTGTACACTTTTTTAGGCGTTTATATAATTTATTTATTGTGTACATGTATCGTTACTCGTAACGATCCAGCGCCCACGTGGGGAAAATCGTTGACTACTATACAGACGTTTTATATATATATATATATATATATATATATACAACTCGTCTAAACATCAACCCAACAATGTTAGATCTGTAAATTTGCTTTCGCAAATTTTTGGTTCTTCCCTCGCCGGGATTCGAACCCATGCTACTGTGATATCGTGACACCAAATCGCCTGCACTGCAGCCGTCCCGCTAGACCACACGACCACCTGGGCTCTCAAAAAAAGAGCTTTCGGTGGCCATATGTTACCTTTCCACGTCAGTTTTAATCTAGCGGCGTACTACAGTACATGATATATAAGGCATGCAGATGTTATTGTTACAGATCAGCTAAATTATCTATAGTAAAGGATCCTACAAATATATAAGTGTCTAAGAATGTAACTTTAACACACTAATGAGTGTTATAAAATTAGGTGTTATATTTTATATATTATTCACGCAATATTTCGCTAAACAAAAACACACGCCCGATGAAGCTAATTTGTTTAGCGAAATATTGCGTGAATAATATATAAAATATAACACCTAATTTTATAACACTCATTAGTGTGTTAAAGTTACATTCTTAGACACTTATATAATTCAATTTAGTAACTGCATCAGTTTATTTACAAACTGATCCACACCTAGATAGATTGAATGTTGATTGTTGCTATTTTTAGACACTATATATATATATATATATATATATATATATATATATAATGTCTAAAAATAGCAACAATCAACATTCAATCTAATTAAGCGTGGATCAGTTTGTGAAAATAAACTGATACAGTTACTGAATTAAAATTATATAAATGTCTAAGAATATAACTAAAACACACTAATTGATACATTAAAAAGTTCTATTAGATGTTAAATAGAAATACGCAATATTTCGCTAAACAAATTAGCTTCATCAGGCGTGTGCATCTCTCAAGGTGAAATCGGATGCATGACAGAAAAATATTTTTGTAGCTTAATCTATACAAGATTTGAGGGATGGGTGTAACATATTAATTCGGTCATAAAATATGTTTGTAGCTACAACTACATGAAGTTGGAATAAAAGTTTAACACATTTATAGATGTTCGATTAATTGTATGAATTTTTATAAATTAATTTGTATGATTTCAAGATAACTATGGTTTTGATTTGCTTTGAAATCTTTTTTCGTCTCTCTCATTGAGTCCATCAGGTTCAAGAGTTCGTAACTGGTGCATCCAAAATCTCTCTCTTTTTTGTCTTCCTTGTGTATCCCAATTTTGATTTTTCTCAATGATTTGAAATGTGATGTTTTCAAAATCATGTCCTGCTCTTAAAAGGTGTCTTGTAATTGGGCAGTTCCTTTCTTTTGTATAAAATGACCGATGGTTATTTAGTCGGATGTTAAATGGGGTTTCTGTTTCACCAACATATTGTAATTTGCAAGTTCCACACGTTAGAACATAAATGCAATTTTGCGTTTTGCAATTTGATGTTATAAATATGTTGTAATTTTTCTTGGTGACTGTGCTGATGAACTGGGTTTCTATATTGGCGACTTTGCAGCACTTACAATTGCCCCTTCCGCATTGTTTATAACCTCCGATTGTTGATATCTCCCGTTTAGATACTTTGGATGATACTAGAATATCTTTGAGGTTTTTTGGTCTGCGGTAAGCCATAACGGGAGGTGATGGAAAAATCTCGCTTAAGGAGGGATCATTTTCAATAAGACGCCAGTGTTTGTGGACAATTGATGAAATATTTGTCAGATGAGGATGAAAGCTAACAACAAACGGGATTTTATTTGTCTGGGCCGTCTTTTCTTTGTATTCAAGTAGGTTTGTTCGTTCTTTTTCGTTTGCTTTTCCGAAAGCTTCTGAAATACTTTTGTTCTTATAACCTCTTGATTTGAGTTGCTGTCTGAGTTGCCCTAAACGATGGTTTAACTTTGATTCCGATGAACAAATCCGTTTTAACCTGATGGCTTGGCTGTACGGAATGCTCCGGGAGCAGTGTTTCGGGTGACAACTCTTCGGAGAGAGAAATTGGTGTTTATCAGTTTTTTTGGTGTGAAGGTCTGTTGTCATGACTCCGTTTTCTAAAGTTATGGTGGTGTCGAGAAACGCAATTTTCTCATTTGAAACTTCAGATGTGAACTTGATCGATTGATGAAAGTTGTTACAGAAATCGAGAAATTCTTGCAGGCGTTCTGCAGTTTCGTTCCATTTGATGTCGATGTCATCAATATAACGGAGCCAAGACAAGGGTTTGTATGGTACATTCGAAAGGATGCGTTCTTCGAGACTCCCCATGAAAATGTTGGCAAAAGAAGGTGCCATTTTGGTTCCCATACTGGTACCGTCAACCTGCAAGTAGTGCTGGTCGTTGAATACAAAATTGTTGTTTTCAAGCACTAGTCTCAGCAACTGAACCAGACAGTCTGTTGGGGGATGTTTATCCTTACGATTGTTCCATACCTGTTCACAAGCGACTATTCCTTCATTTTTGGGAATATTTGGGAGCAAGTAAAATCGACCGGCTGTGCAGGTTTCATCGGGTCGTAGATATGTTTAGAAAGTGATCCTACAAAAGAAATAAGTAAACAAATTAATGAGGTCCTTTCAGACATGAACAGCAAAAAACATATTGATGACGACACGTACGACTATCTACGACCCGATGAAACCTGCACAGCCGGTCGATTTTACTTGCTCCCAAAACTCCATAAAGAAGGGATTCCGGGAAGACCGATAGTATCTGCAAATGGCCATCCAACCGAAAAAATATCTGAATTCGTGGATTACCATCTCAGCCCACATGTTAGAACAATGCCATCTTACATTCAAGATACTACAGATTATTTGAAGAAAATGGATTCATTAAACCCCTTACCAAACAACACAATTTTGGTATCGATGGATGTGTCTTCTTTGTACACAAATATTCCCAAAAATGAAGGAATAGTCGCTTGTGAACAGGTATGGAACAATCGTAAGGATAAACATCCCCCAACAGACTGTCTGGTTCAGTTGCTGAGACTAGTGCTTGAAAACAACAATTTTGTATTCAACGACCAGCACTACTTGCAGGTTGACGGTACCAGTATGGGAACCAAAATGGCACCTTCTTTTGCCAACATTTTCATGGGGAGTCTCGAAGAACGCATCCTTTCGAATGTACCATACAAACCCTTGTCTTGGCTCCGTTATATTGATGACATCGACATCAAATGGAACGAAACTGCAGAACGCCTGCAAGAATTTCTCGATTTCTGTAACAACTTTCATCAATCGATCAAGTTCACATCTGAAGTTTCAAATGAGAAAATTGCGTTTCTCGACACCACCATAACTTTAGAAAACGGAGTCATGACAACAGACCTTCACACCAAAAAAACTGATAAACACCAATTTCTCTCTCCGAAGAGTTGTCACCCGAAACACTGCTCCCGGAGCATTCCGTACAGCCAAGCCATCAGGTTAAAACGGATTTGTTCATCGGAATCAAAGTTAAACCATCGTTTAGGGCAACTCAGACAGCAACTCAAATCAAGAGGTTATAAGAACAAAAGTATTTCAGAAGCTTTCGGAAAAGCAAACGAAAAAGAACGAACAAACCTACTTGAATACAAAGAAAAGACGGCCCAGACAAATAAAATCCCGTTTGTTGTTAGCTTTCATCCTCATCTGACAAATATTTCATCAATTGTCCACAAACACTGGCGTCTTATTGAAAATGATCCCTCCTTAAGCGAGATTTTTCCATCACCTCCCGTTATGGCTTACCGCAGACCAAAAAACCTCAAAGATATTCTAGTATCATCCAAAGTATCTAAACGGGAGATATCAACAATCGGAGGTTATAAACAATGCGGAAGGGGCAATTGTAAGTGCTGCAAAGTCGCCAATATAGAAACCCAGTTCATCAGCACAGTCACCAAGAAAAATTACAACATATTTATAACATCAAATTGCAAAACGCAAAATTGCATTTATGTTCTAACGTGTGGAACTTGCAAATTACAATATGTTGGTGAAACAGAAACCCCATTTAACATCCGACTAAATAACCATCGGTCATTTTATACAAAAGAAAGGAACTGCCCAATTACAAGACACCTTTTAAGAGCAGGACATGATTTTGAAAACATCACATTTCAAATCATTGAGAAAAATCAAAATTGGGATACACAAGGAAGACAAAAAAGAGAGAGATTTTGGATGCACCAGTTACGAACTCTTGAACCTGATGGACTCAATGAGAGAGACGAAAAAAGATTTCAAAGCAAATCAAAACCATAGTTATCTTGAAATCATACAAATTAATTTATAAAAATTCATACAATTAATCGAACATCTATAAATGTGTTAAACTTTTATTCCAACTTCATGTAGTTGTAGCTACAAACATATTTTATGACCGAATTAATATGTTACACCCATCCCTCAAATCTTGTATAGATTAAGCTACAAAAATATTTTTCTGTCATGCATCCGATTTCACCTTGAGAGATGCACACGCCTGATGAAGCTAATTTGTTTAGCGAAATATTGCGTATTTCTATTTAACATCTAATAGAACTTTTTAATGTATCAATTAGTGTGTTTTAGTTATATTCTTAGACATTTATATATATATATATATATATATATACAACTCGTCTAAACATCAACCCAACAATGTTAGATCTGTAAATTTGCTTTCGCAAATTTTTGGTTCTTCCCTCGCCGGGATTCGAACCCATGCTACTGTGATATCGTGACACCAAATCGCCTGCACTGCAGCCGTCCCGCTAGACCACACGACCACCTGGGCTCTCAAAAAAAGAGCTTTCGGTGGCCATATGTTACCTTTCCACGTCAGTTTTAATCTAGCGGCGTACTACAGTACATGATATATAAGGCATGAAGATGTTATTGTTACAGATCAGCTAAATTATCTATAGTAAAGGATCCTACAAATTAATGTGAGATACAGTCACAGAAAATAATTATATTCATAAGTACGTCTGAGTCAGTGACAACCCTACAACAGATGTATCCATCGGATCGCCATCATATATATATATATATATATTATGTGGGAGTCTAATTGCAGTGCACCCAATTTAATATACAAAATACTGATTATCAAGACAACTTATATCCTGATATATTAACAATGTTTTGACATATTAGATGGCAACTCTCCATAATTAAAACTACTGTAAAAACATTGATTCATTATACATTTCTTAAACAGGTGAAAAAGATCGATGTTAAGTGTTTACAAGCCCAGTAGTCAGCATTTCGGTGTTGACATGAATATCAATTATATGGTCATTTTTATAAATTTTCTGTTTACAAAACTTTGAATTTTTCGAAATACTAAGGATTTTCTTACCCCAGGAGTAGATTACCTTAGCCGTATTTGGCACAACTTTTTGGAATTTTGGATCCTCAATGCTCTTCAACTTTGTATTTATTTGGCTTTTTAACTATTTTGATCTGAGCGTCACTGATGACTCTTATGTAGACGAAACGCGCGTCTGGCGTATAAAATTATAATCCTGGTACCCTTGATAACTATTTACACCACTGGGTCGATGCCACTGCTGGTGGACGTTTCGTCCCCGAGGGTATCACCAGCCCAGTAGTCAGCATTTCGGTGTTGACATGAATATCAATTATATGGTCATTTTTATAAATTTTCTGTTTACAAAACTTTGAATTTTTCGAAATACTAAGGATTTTCTTACCCCAGGAGTAGATTACCTTAGCCGTATTTGGCACAACTTTTTGGAATTTTGGATCCTCAATGCTCTTCAACTTTGTATTTATTTGGCTTTTTAACTATTTTGATCTGAGCGTCACTGATGAGTCTTATGAAGACGAAACGCGCGTCTGGCGTATAAAATTATAATCCTGGTACCTTTGATAACTATTTACACCACTGGCTCGATGCCACTGCTGGTGGACGTTTCGTCCCCGAGGGTATCACCAGCCCAGTAGTCAGCATTTCGGTGTTGACATGAATATCAATTATATGGTCATTTTTATAAATTTTCTGTTTACAAAACTTTGAATTTTTCGAAATACTAAGGATTTTCTTACCCCAGGAGTAGATTACCTTAGCCGTATTTGGCACAACGTTTTGGAATTTTGGATCCTCAATGCTCTTCAACTTTGTATTTATTTGGCTTTTTAACTATTTTGATCTGAGCGTCACTGATGAGTCTTATGTAGACGAAACGCGCGTCTGGCGTATAAAATTATAATCCTGGTACCTTTAATAACTATTTACACCACTGGGTCGATGCCAATGCTGGTGGACGTTTCGTCCCCGAGGGTATCACCAGCCCAGTAGTCAGCATTTCGGTGTTGACATGAATATCAATTATATGGTCATTTTTATAAATTTTCTGTTTACAAAACTTTGAATTTTTCGAAATACTAAGGATTTTCTTACCCCAGGAGTAGATTACCTTAGCCGTATTTGGCACAACGTTTTGGAATTTTGGATCCTCAATGCTCTTCAACTTTGTTTTTATTTGGCTTTTTAACTATTTTGATCTGAGCGTCACTGATGAGTCTTATGTAGACGAAACGCGCGTCTGGCGTATAAAATTATAATCCTGGTACCTTTGATAACTATTTACACCACTGGGTCGATGCCACTGCTGGTGGACGTTTCGTCCCCGAGGGTATCACCAGCCCAGTAGTCAGCATTTCGGTGTTGACATGAATATCAATTATATGGTCATTTTTATAAATTTTCTGTTTACAAAACTTTGAATTTTTCGAAATACTAAGGATTTTCTTACCCCAGGAGTAGATTACCTTAGCCGTATTTGGCACAACTTTTTGGAATTTTGGATCCTCAATGCTCTTCAACTTTGTATTTATTTGGCTTTTTAACTATTTTGATCTGAGCGTCACTGATGAGTCTTATGAAGACGAAACGCGCGTCTGGCGTATAAAATTATAATCCTGGTACATTTGATAACTATTTACACCACTGGGTCGATGCCACTGCTGGTGGACGTTTCGTCCCCGAGGGTATCACCAGCCCAGTAGTCAGCATTTCGGTGTTGACATGAATATCAATTATATGGTCATTTTTATAAATTTTCTGTTTACAAAACTTTGAATTTTTCGAAATACTAAGGATTTTCTTACCCCAGGAGTAGATTACCTTAGCCGTATTTGGCACAACGTTTTGGAATTTTGGATCCTCAATGCTCTTCAACTTTGTATTTATTTGGCTTTTTAACTATTTTGATCTGAGCGTCACTGATGAGTCTTATGTAGACGAAACGCGCGTCTGGCGTATAAAATTATAATCCTGGTACCTTTAATAACTATTTACACCACTGGGTCGATGCCACTGCTGGTGGACGTTTCGTCCCCGAGGGTATCACCAGCCCAGTAGTCAGCATTTCGGTGTTGACATGAATATCAATTATATGGTCATTTTTATAAATTTTCTGTTTACAAAACTTTAAATTTTTCGAAATACTAAGGATTTTCTTACCCCAGGAGTAGATTACCTTAGCCGTATTTGGCACAACGTTTTGGAATTTTGGATCCTCAATGCTCTTCAACTTTGTTTTTATTTGGCTTTTTAACTATTTTGATCTGAGCGTCACTGATGAGTCTTATGTAGACGAAACGCGCGTCTGGCGTATAAAATTATAATCCTGGTACCTTTGATAACTATTTACACCACTGGGTCGATGCCACTGCTGGTGGACGTTTCGTCCCCGAGGGTATCACCAGCCCAGTAGTCAGCATTTCGGTGTTGACATGAATATCAATTATATGGTCATTTTTATAAATTTTCTGTTTACAAAACTTTGAATTTTTCGAAATACTAAGGATTTTCTTACCCCAGGAGTAGATTACCTTAGCCGTATTTGGCACAACTTTTTGGAATTTTGGATCCTCAATGCTCTTCAACTTTGTATTTATTTGGCTTTTTAACTATTTTGATCTGAGCGTCACTGATGAGTCTTATGAAGACGAAACGCGCGTCTGGCGTATAAAATTATAATCCTGGTACCTTTGATAACTATTTACACCACTGGGTCGATGCCACTGCTGGTGGACGTTTCGTCCCCGAGGGTATCACCAGCCCAGTAGTCAGCATTTCGGTGTTGACATGAATATCAATTATATGGTCATTTTTATAAATTTTCTGTTTACAAAACTTTGAATTTTTCGAAATACTAAGGATTTTCTTACCCCAGGAGTAGATTACCTTAGCCGTATTTGGCACAACGTTTTGGAATTTTGGATCCTCAATGCTCTTCAACTTTGTATTTATTTGGCTTTTTAACTATTTTGATCTGAGCGTCACTGATGAGTCTTATGTAGACGAAACGCGCGTCTGGCGTATAAAATTATAATCCTGGTACCTTTAATAACTATTTACACCACTGGGTCGATGCCACTGCTGGTGGACGTTTCGTCCCCGAGGGTATCACCAGCCCAGTAGTCAGCATTTCGGTGTTGACATGAATATCAATTATATGGTCATTTTTATAAATTTTCTGTTTACAAAACTTTGAATTTTTCGAAATACTAAGGATTTTCTTACCCCAGGAGTAGATTACCTTAGCCGTATTTGGCACAACGTTTTGGAATTTTGGATCCTCAATGCTCTTCAACTTTGTATTTATTTGGCTTTTTAACTATTTTGATCTGAGCGTCACTGATGAGTCTTATGTAGACGAAACGCGCGTCTGGCGTATAAAATTATAATCCTGGTACCTTTAATAACTATTTACACCACTGGGTCGATGCCACTGCTGGTGGACGTTTCGTCCCCGAGGGTATCACCAGCCCAGTAGTCAGCATTTCGGTGTTGACATGAATATCAATTATATGGTCATTTTTATAAATTTTCTGTTTACAAAACTTTGAATTTTTCGAAATACTAAGGATTTTCTTACCCCAGGAGTAGATTACCTTAGCCGTATTTGGCACAACGTTTTGGAATTTTGGATCCTCAATGCTCTTCAACTTTGTTTTTATTTGGCTTTTTAACTATTTTGATCTGAGCGTCACTGATGAGTCTTATGTAGACGAAACGCGCGTCTGGCGTATAAAATTATAATCCTGGTACCTTTGATAACTATTTACACCACTGGGTCGATGCCACTGCTGGTGGACGTTTCGTCCCCGAGGGTATCACCAGCCCAGTAGTCAGCATTTCGGTGTTGACATGAATATCAATTATATGGTCATTTTTATAAATTTTCTGTTTACAAAACTTTGAATTTTTCGAAATACTAAGGATTTTCTTACCCCAGGAGTAGATTACCTTAGCCGTATTTGGCACAACTTTTTGGAATTTTGGATCCTCAATGCTCTTCAACTTTGTATTTATTTGGCTTTTTAACTATTTTGATCTGAGCGTCACTGATGAGTCTTATGAAGACGAAACGCGCGTCTGGCGTATAAAATTATAATCCTGGTACCTTTGATAACTATTTACACCACTGGGTCGATGCCACTGCTGGTGGACGTTTCGTCCCCGAGGGTATCACCAGCCCAGTAGTCAGCATTTCGGTGTTGACATGAATATCAATTATATGGTCATTTTTATAAATTTTCTGTTTACAAAACTTTGAATTTTTCGAAATACTAAGGATTTTCTTACCCCAGGAGTAGATTACCTTAGCCGTATTTGGCACAACGTTTTGGAATTTTGGATCCTCAATGCTCTTCAACTTTGTATTTATTTGGCTTTTTAACTATTTTGATCTGAGCGTCACTGATGAGTCTTATGAAGACGAAACGCGCGTCTGGCGTATAAAATTATAATCCTGGTACCTTTGATAACTATTTACACCACTGGGTCGATGCCACTGCTGGTGGACGTTTCGTCCCCGAGGGTATCACCAGCCCAGTAGTCAGCATTTCGGTGTTGACATGAATATCAATTATATGGTCATTTTTATAAATTTTCTGTTTACAAAACTTTGAATTTTTCGAAATACTAAGGATTTTCTTACCCCAGGAGTAGATTACCTTAGCCGTATTTGGCACAACGTTTTGGAATTTTGGATCCTCAATGCTCTTCAACTTTGTATTTATTTGGCTTTTTAACTATTTTGATCTGAGCGTCACTGATGAGTCTTATGTAGACGAAACGCGCGTCTGGCGTATAAAATTATAATCCTGGTACCTTTAATAACTATTTACACCACTGGGTCGATGCCACTGCTGGTGGACGTTTCGTCCCCGAGGGTATCACCAGCCCAGTAGTCAGCATTTCGGTGTTGACATGAATATCAATTATATGGTCATTTTTATAAATTTTCTGTTTACAAAACTTTGAATTTTTCGAAATACTAAGGATTTTCTTACCCCAGGAGTAGATTACCTTAGCCGTATTTGGCACAACGTTTTGGAATTTTGGATCCTCAATGCTCTTCAACTTTGTTTTTATTTGGCTTTTTAACTATTTTGATCTGAGCGTCACTGATGAGTCTTATGTAGACAAAACGCGCGTCTGGCGTATAAAATTATAATCCTGGTACCTTTGATAACTATTTACACCACTGGGTCGATGCCACTGCTGGTGGACGTTTCGTCCCCGAGGGTATCACCAGCCCAGTAGTCAGCATTTCGGTGTTGACATGAATATCAATTATATGGTCATTTTTATAAATTTTCTGTTTACAAAACTTTGAATTTTTCGAAATACTAAGGATTTTCTTACCCCAGGAGTAGATTACCTTAGCCGTATTTGGCACAACGTTTTGGAATTTTGGATCCTCAATGCTCTTCAACTTTGTATTTATTTGGCTTTTTAACTATTTTGATCTGAGCGTCACTGATGAGTCTTATGAAGACGAAACGCGCGTCTGGCGTATAAAATTATAATCCTGGTACCTTTGATAACTATTTACACCACTGGGTCGATGCCACTGCTGGTGGACGTTTCGTCCCCGAGGGTATCACCAGCCCAGTAGTCAGCATTTCGGTGTTGACATGAATATCAATTATATGGTCATTTTTATAAATTTTCTGTTTACAAAACTTTGAATTTTTCGAAATACTAAGGATTTTCTTACCCCAGGAGTAGATTACCTTAGCCGTATTTGGCACAACGTTTTGGAATTTTGGATCCTCAATGCTCTTCAACTTTGTATTTATTTGGCTTTTTAACTATTTTGATCTGAGCGTCACTGATGAGTCTTATGTAGACGAAACGCGCGTCTGGCGTATAAAATTATAATCCTGGTACCTTTAATAACTATTTACACCACTGGGTCGATGCCACTGCTGGTGGACGTTTCGTCCCCGAGGGTATCACCAGCCCAGTAGTCAGCATTTCGGTGTTGACATGAATATCAATTATATGGTCATTTTTATAAATTTTCTGTTTACAAAACTTTGAATTTTTCGAAATACTAAGGATTTTCTTACCCCAGGAGTAGATTACCTTAGCCGTATTTGGCACAACGTTTTGGAATTTTGGATCCTCAATGCTCTTCAACTTTGTTTTTATTTGGCTTTTTAACTATTTTGATCTGAGCGTCACTGATGAGTCTTATGTAGACGAAACGCGCGTCTGGCGTATAAAATTATAATCCTGGTACCTTTGATAACTATTTACACCACTGGGTCGATGCCACTGCTGGTGGACGTTTCGTCCCCGAGGGTATCACCAGCCCAGTAGTCAGCATTTCGGTGTTGACATGAATATCAATTATATGGTCATTTTTATAAATTTTCTGTTTACAAAACTTTGAATTTTTCGAAATACTAAGGATTTTCTTACCCCAGGAGTAGATTACCTTAGCCGTATTTGGCACAACTTTTTGGAATTTTGGATCCTCAATGCTCTTCAACTTTGTATTTATTTGGCTTTTTAACTATTTTGATCTGAGCGTCACTGATGAGTCTTATGAAGACGAAACGCGCGTCTGGCGTATAAAATTATAATCCTGGTACCTTTGATAACTATTTACACCACTGGGTCGATGCCACTGCTGGTGGACGTTTCGTCCCCGAGGGTATCACCAGCCCAGTAGTCAGCATTTCGGTGTTGACATGAATATCAATTATATGGTCATTTTTATAAATTTTCTGTTTACAAAACTTTGAATTTTTCGAAATACTAAGGATTTTCTTACCCCAGGAGTAGATTACCTTAGCCGTATTTGGCACAACGTTTTGGAATTTTGGATCCTCAATGCTCTTCAACTTTGTATTTATTTGGCTTTTTAACTATTTTGATCTACCGTCACTGATGAGTCTTATGTAGACGAAACGCGCGTCTGGCGTATAAAATTATAATCCTGGTACCTTTAATAACTATTTACACCACTGGGTCGATGCCACTGCTGGTGGACGTTTCGTCCCCGAGGGTATCACCAGCCCAGTAGTCAGCATTTCGGTGTTGACATGAATATCAATTATATGGTCATTTTTATAAATTTTCTGTTTACAAAACTTTGAATTTTTCGAAATACTAAGGATTTTCTTACCCCAGGAGTAGATTACCTTAGCCGTATTTGGCACAACGTTTTGGAATTTTGGATCCTCAATGCTCTTCAACTTTGTATTTATTTGGCTTTTTAACTATTTTGATCTGAGCGTCACTGATGAGTCTTATGTAGACGAAACGCGCGTCTGGCGTATAAAATTATAATCCTGGTACCTTTGATAACTATTTACACCACTGGGTCGATGCCACTGCTGGTGGACGTTTCGTCCCCGAGGGTATCACCAGCCCAGTAGTCAGCATTTCGGTGTTGACATGAATATCAATTATATGGTCATTTTTATAAATTTTCTGTTTACAAAACTTTGAATTTTTCGAAATACTAAGGATTTTCTTACCCCAGGAGTAGATTACCTTAGCCGTATTTGGCACAACTTTTTGGAATTTTGGATCCTCAATGCTCTTCAACTTTGTATTTATTTGGCTTTTTAACTATTTTGATCTGAGCGTCACTGATGAGTCTTATGTAGACGAAACGCGCGTCTGGCGTTTAAAATTATAATCCTGGTACCTTTAATAACTATTTACACCACTGGGTCGATGCCACTGCTGGTGGACGTTTCGTCCCCGAGGGAATCACCAGCCCAGTAGTCAGCATTTCGGTGTTGACATGAATATCAATTATATGGTCATTTTTATAAATTTTCTGTTTACAAAACTTTGAATTTTTCGAAATACTAAGGATTTTCTTACCCCAGGAGTAGATTACCTTAGCCGTATTTGGCACAACTTTTTGGAATTTTGGATCCTCAATGCTCTTCAACTTTGTATTTATTTGGCTTTTTAACTATTTTGATCTGAGCGTCACTGATGAGTCTTATGTAGACGAAACGCGCGTCTGGCGTATAAAATTAGAATCCTGGTACCTTTGATAACTATTTACACCACTGGGTCGATGCCACTGCTGGTGGACGTTTCGTCCCCGAGGGTATCACCAGCCCAGTAGTCAGCATTTCGGTGTTGTCATGAATATCAATTATATGGTAATTTTTATAAATTTTCTGTTTACAAAACTTTGAATTTTTCGAAATACTAAGGATTTTCTTACCCCAGGAGTAGATTACCTTAGCCGTATTTGGCACAACGTTTTGGAATTTTGGATCCTCAATGCTCTTCAACTTTGTATCTATTTGGCTTTTTAACTATTTTGATCTGAGCGTCACTGATGAGTCTTATGTAGACGAAACGCGCGTCTGGCGTATAAAATTATAATCCTGGTACCTTTGATAACTATTTACACCACTGGGTTGATGCCACTGCTGGTGGACGTTTCGTCTCCGAGGGTATCACCAGCCCAGTAGTC